>NC_084462.1:45733678-46035178 GCF_027409185.1 Cynocephalus volans
TTTGTTTCTTCAATCAAGCTATATTCTGAATCTGTTCACTTATCTCTGTTTCTACTACTACCAGCAAAACTGCAGCTGCATCGTCTCTCCAGCCCAATACAATAGACCCATGGGCAGTCCCTTTATCATCCTCTCTCCTCTTCTCCAATCCATTCTCCACTCATATCCACAATTTTTACTTTCCCACTGCTTGAACCCATTTAATGGCTTTGCATCACATTTTTAAAATAAATATTTTATTTTAGGATTGTTTCGACTTACAGAAATGTTGTGAAGATAGCATGGGGAGTTTTCGTGTACCCAGTTTGCTCTATTTTTAACATTTTGCATAACCATGTTATATTTTTCACAACTAATGAACCAATGCTGATGCATTACTACTAACTAAACTCTATCCTTATTTAGATTTCATTAGTTTTGCCCAACACCAGTTTTTATTATTGGGATCCATCCAGAATCCCACACTGCATTTAGTTGTCATGTGTCCTTAGCCTTTTCTGGACTCTGGTAGTTTCTCAGACTTTGCTTGATTTTTGATGACCTTGACAGTTCTGAGGAGTACTAGCCAGGTATTTTGCAGAAAGCTCCTAAATTTGGGTTTGTCTGTTGTGTTCTCATGGTTGGTCTTGAGCTATAAACTTTTGGGAGAAAGATCACAAAGATGAAGTACCCTTATCAAGACATCTTATCAAGGGTACATAGTTTCAACATGACGTATTACTGACGATGTTAAACTTAATCACCTGGCTGAGGTACTATTTGTCAGATTTCTGCACTGTATTTACCTCTTTCCCCTTTCCACATTGTTCTTGTCATAAGAAACTCACAAAGCGCACCCAAACCAAACAGATGGTAAATTAAACTTTACCTCCTTGAGGAGAGAGTGTGTATATAAATGATTTGGAATTCTTTTATATGGGAAATTTGTTTCTTCTCTCCCTTTTGTTTATCTGTTTATTTAATCATTTATTTATATCATTATGAATTCATGGATGTTTATTTTATACCTTGGATTAAAATTCCAAAGTATGTTATGTTTTTTATTCTGTTATTGTTGCTCAAATTATTCCACCTTAAGAATCGGGAGCTCTTTCATCTGGCTCCTGTGTGCACTTGACACACCCCCATCATTTTATCTTTTGAGCACTTACTTTCTTCTGGCACAACAAATGTTCTAGGGTCATCTTGTATATTCCCTGCTCCAGTCCTGGAATCAGCCATTTCTCCAAGGAACCCTACTTCCTTTTATTGGAGAATGGTATAAAATGTCAAGATCTGGGCACCCATCATATTTCAAATGGGATCCAAACTCCATATTTGACGGTCAAGACCTTGAAGTGTTTGGTCATTTCCACCTCTTCCCAGTCTCATTTCATACCACTCTCATTCATCTTCATTCTCTTCTAAAAACGAGACTTTGTTTAGTTTCTAGACCATCGCACCCTCCTTTCTGCTGCAGGACATTTGTTCTTGTTCCTTCTACCTGCAATGTTCTCCTCTAGGCCCTTTGCATGACTAGGCTCCTTTTCTTCTTTAAATATCTCCTCCCCAAATACCCTACTGAAAGTAGCTCTTCCTCCTCGTTCTCTATTGCAGAAGCATATTTTTCACTATAATCACAACTATCATCATTTTATTTATTTACTTGTTTAAATAATTTGAGGCCTGTTTTTTCCCACTTTTCTTTGTTCTGATTCATTTCCTATAGAACCAATAAGGATTTCATGTTTTGGTTTAGTTTCTCAGTGTAGAATGAAGAATGATTTTTAGGATCTTGGTACTATGCTTAGAAAGAGATTGTGACTGTAGTTGATCCCTCTTAGCAACTTGGATGGCAACCATTCCCCTTCTCAGATCTATAGCTAAGGATGAGTTGATAGGTACCATGGCAAATTAGTTTCATTGCTGTGTAAAAATGTATCGCCAGCTTAGCGGTTCAAAACAATGCACATTTACTATGGAACAATTTCTGTGAATCTGGACACAGCTTAGCAGTTTCCTCTTTTCAGAGTCTTACAATGCTGCCATCAGAATGAAGTCTGGGCTCCATTCTCACCGGAAAGCTTGGCTAAGAAAGAATCCATTTGCAAGATCGCTCAGGTTGGTGGCAGAGTCTATTTCCTTGGGTCTGTATAATGGACAGCCCTGTCTTCTTACTGACTGGAGGTTGGAAACTGCCCTTAGGTCCTAGAGCCCCCTTCCCCATCCTCATCCCCCACCCTGTGGTTCCATGCCATGTGGCCCTCTACATAGTTCAAAACAGGGCGGTTTGCTTCTTCAAGGTCAGCAGGTGCATCTCTTTCTCACTCTATTCTGCTTGTGTGTGTATATATATGTATGTATAGATATATACACATAGAATCCATGAGGCAATCAGAGGAGTGACATCCTATCATCTTTGTCATACTGATTAGAAGCAAGTCATAGGTGCCATCTGCACTCTAGGAGAGAGGAAAATACAAGGGGTGACTTCTTGGGAGGTTACCTTAAACACATGGTTAACTGAATTCCCAGGGTCTGTCTGAGTTCTGTGACACTGACCTAGAGGTCACTCACCATGACTGCCTGGTTATCTGGTGTTCTGAACAGACAAAGTTCACATGCTCTATTTCTGTTTTATCCCATTTCATTTGGGCAAAACACCCTCCATAAGGAGCAATCATTTTATTAAGGTTTAGTTTCTGGTTGGTGTGGGAATAGGACTGATGATGATGGACTGAGAAGAACTGACCTAGATGCCTCTGTGAGCATGCAGGGGAGGGATGGCTACCTGGTTATCTGGAAACCTTCACATACTTCTGTGTCCTCCTAACTATTTCAGTGGGAAGCAGCTGTGGCAGGGACTGCTGATACAATATTACTTTACACTCTTTATGTATTCCCTATCCACCTCTGTGAAGAGTTACATGGTGTCTTCCTAGTTCTGTTGTCTAAAAATTTGTTGACAGAGTCTGTGCTTCTTTCTTCAGCCCTAATTATTATTATATAACTTATGTAGGCCTGGATGTAGCAGTTGGCTTATAGTAATGGCATTTCTAATGATCTATTTATTCATATAATTCTACAATACATCTTAATTAAATGCCTACTGCATACTAGGTCCTGTGTTGGGGAAACAACGTTGATGAAGGGATTGACTATGATCTCAAGAAGTTCTTAATCTGCTGGAGAAAGAAGACTTAAAAAGAAAAAAGTATAATATAGAAACTGAGGATGGGTTCTGCAGAGAACAACACAAGAAGGAATTTCCTTATGGGAAATGGGGGTACCAGGGAAAGTCTCCTAGGGCACGTAATGTGTGACTTGGGTTTTGAAGGAGAGTCAATCACTGCGAAGACACACCCTGGAAAAGCCATCCAGGCAGAAAGCCACAAAAGTCTTGTAAGTTAGACCCAATTGTGGTTCCACCTATGCCACAGTTATGAAAGTTTTTTAAAAAAAATTAAATAAAAAATAGACACATTTTTTCTTTTTGTCTTCTTTAAGTTAGCACATTCATTATTACAAATCATGATATTTCCTTATGCCTCTGACCCAACCAATCACTCTCCAGCCCCCCTCCCTCTTTCTCTAGTATCCTTAGGTTTGTTCCCTCCTGAAAGTTCAATGTATTATTGTGGTCTTTTCTTCCTTCCTTCCTTCCTTTTCTTATTGTCTTTTTTCTTTCTTTCTTTTCTTTGTTTCCTTCTTTCTTTCTTTCTTTTCTTTTCTTTTCTTTTTTTTTCTTTTCTTTCCTTTCCTTTCCTTTCCTTTTCTTTTCTTTTCTTAGCACCCAGTTATGAGGGAGGACATGAGGAATTTCTTTTCCTGTGTCTGGATTATTTCACTTAACATAATTTTCTCCAAGCTCATGCATGTTTTTTATGCCTGAGTAGTGTTCCATTGTGTGTACATATCACATTTTCTTTATCTAGTCAACAGCCAATGGACATTTAGTTTGGTTCCATAGTTTAGCTATTGTAAATAGACACATTTTAATAAGTCTTTTAGATAAAGATTCCTATTTGTATTAGTTTTCTAGGGCTGCCTTTACAAGTACCACAGACTGGGTGGCTTAAGCAACAGAAGTGTGTCTTATAGTTGTGAAGGCTGAAGTCCAAAACTATGAGAAGTTGGTTCCTTCTGAGGGAAGGGTCTGTTCCAGGCCTCTGTCCATGGCTAGTGGATGTCTGTCTTCTGCCTCTGTCTCTTCACATCATCACCCTCGATGCATGTCTCTGTGTCCAAATTTCCCCCTTTTATAAGGGAAGTGGTTATATCAGATGAGAGCCCATCCTAATGACATCATCTAACGTAGGTCACATCAGAGATACTGGGGGTCAGAACTCCCAGGTATAGTTTTTAGGGAGACACAAGTTAACCCATAACACTGCTCTAGAAGGCTGCGGGGGGCATCTAATCAAAACGAGGCTTCAAAGGACTTGAGACGGCTATGGTATTGGAGAAGTTAAAGGAAAGGGTAGATTACAGGAGCTAGGTGGATGCTGTACTACTTCTGGTGTTAGATCAAGTGCAGGAGCCCTGTACTCACTGCCTGTTACACCAGTTCAGGGCCTGGCACATTCTAGAGACCCATATCTATTGAATGATAGATTCAAATAAATGAATAATAAGATTCCACTGGCAGCCTGATAGGCTCCTTGCTGACTTGACCACCAAATTCCTGCTTCTGAAACTGGCACTGGCCGGAAGGGTGATACTGGCTCATGATTTCCTTTCCCACAGTTATGCCCCAACCAGGTGTCCTGGGCTCCTTCCAGCCTCCTCACCTCTGCTCATGCCAGGCATGTCCCATGTCTGCCATTCTTCCAACTGATTTCTGCTCACCTTCAGGCTTTGCTGTCTTTCTTAAAATGTTCTCAACCACTCTGAGTCCCTCTGCGGTCTCCCTTTTATTTCTAATTATTTTGTGTGTGTTTTGCGTGCCTACTTAGACATAATATAATGGAAGAAAAATACCCTGTCATTATTTTCTGTCTTTTTCTCATTACTATTTTACTACTACTGCTATTGCTACTCCTGTTACCATCAGTGCTATCAATGATAAGAGCAGCAGTGACTAGTATTTGCTGGGGACTCTCAGGACACCACACATCTTGCCAGATTATCTTCAACACTGACAACAACTCTTTATGGTTGACAGAAGGCCATTAGTAAAAGAGAATATTTACATAGAACTGACAGGTAGGGATTGAGCTCACGTCTGTCCGATGCCAAAGTCCACGTGCTTAACCTTCACACATACTCTCTGGCCCATAGTAACATTCAGTTCGTACAACTGTTCTCATAATTCCTTTCACTCCTTTTACCTCCCTGCAGGCCTCAGAGTTTACTGTGATAGGTTTCTTCTGACCCATTATTGTGATTTCACCCTGAGTCCAAGGATAATTAGCTCTTATCAGGAACTGAAAACCAGATGCTATACCTTTGGTGGCTGTCTGGGAGGAATCATGACCAACGATAAAAGAGAATGAGTCCACTGACAATCAAGATGAGCTTTTTTTTCCCCCTCTTTTTTCTGACCATTAAGGGGAGTGCAACTCTCGGCTCGGTGTTGTCTGCACCACACTCAGCCAGTGAGTGCACCGGTCATCCCTATATAGGATCCGAACCTGCGGCCGCAGCGCTACCAGCACTGCACTCTCCAGAGTGAACCACAGGGCTGGCCCCAATCCAGATGTTTTAGCTGTATTTGAGATATTAAGAAATTGCTGAATAAGTCTGGCATTTTAATTTTGAAAAATGGTGAAATAACCTTAAATATTTAGTGTGTGCTAGAGAGGACCTCAGGGCCTAGGCCCACCATGGGGTAACTGCAGGATGGCCTCCAATTCAGGTAGGGCTCCAACTTTAGGCTTGCAGGACCATTTCCAGGGAAGGTGATACATGCAATCACAGCTATGTTGTAAGGTTCATGGAATAAAGTATTCATTACTTTACTTAATTTTCAAACATAAACAATATGTGCTGTAATTTTTGTAACCCCAATTTGGCATTTCTCAATTATTAAAAATTTAAACACCTAAATAATAGTTAGAGTGTCCTAGGTGTCACTGGACCTCTAAGAAGTCCCAAGGAGTGGTTCTAGGGTGAAACATAAGCTGATCTTTCCACTTCTCTGAGAAGAGGAACAGTCATGGGTTTTCTGGCAGGAAGAGACTTGAGAGCATAGACTGAAAACTCATTTTGGGACGTGGAAACTGAGTCCCACACTGCATTTGGGACTTGACCGCACCGCATACCCTTTGGTTACTAGATGAGAAGGATCTAGTTAGTCCTTGGCCACTGCTCTGTCTCCATTCTGCTTATCTAAGGTTTAGGGTTCAGAACTCAGGCTAGACTTTGCACCCCACTTGTGTAGCTGTGTATGGGGTAGGGTGGAGAGGGGTGCAGCAACACATGGACTGTGTGAGCCAGAGAGGAGTTTCAGGCAGTGGCACTTTGCGGGTCAGTTGCTCTGGGCCAGCAGCTGGGGGAGACTTGTGCTGGTGAAGTCTCTCCAGCTGCTCTGAGGCAGTGGTACTCAGGGACAGGACCCTCAAAGGCTCATGCCTGGCCTCAAATCTAGCCAGGTAAACTGCTCTGAGCCTCAGTTTCTTCACCTGAAAGTTGGGAATAATGGCTAACTCACTGAGCTTTTTTGGGGATAAATTGAGATAAAGCATGCACACTGTGCGGCCCCAAAACACTTGGTTCCTTTCCCCTCAACTTTCTGGATGTAGGTAGGTATGGGAATTCATCCTGAAGTAAAATGACATCTGTTCTGGAAACAAATGGTTACAGAACTCAGTCTTACACTCAGATGTATGCAACCAGTCTTTCTCTCGTACGTTACCTGTGGCATCCAAATCCAGGACATTTCAAGAAATGACCGGCTACCTTAGTTAGAACCTTAAATTTAAAATAATAAGGACAAAAGATAATCCCCAAGTAATTAGACTTTTCTTTGATACATCTGAACCTTAATAAATGTAAGTGTAGTTACTGCATTTGCCAAGCAGGACTCACTGGAGCAGCGGGAAGGCTGCTTTATTTCTGTCGGCCACTCACCTTTACATCCACTCTGAACAGTCGATTCATGGTTCACCCACAATTGTATTCATCATTGTTAGTTTCTCCCGTCACTAGAGTCACAAAACACTGCCTCAGTTAGTAATTTAAATGTCCAGTCCTATTAATAATGAGAAAATCTTCTTTCGTTAGAATTAGTCTCCCCTTCCAGCTCTGTCTCACTTGGTCAGCTAACGGGCAGCGCGCTGACTTCCTCTCTGATCCCCAGGATACATCCACCCTTCCTCCCCCATCTTGCTCAGAATGGTTTCTGAAGCCTGCAGGCTTGAAGTCCCAGCAAGGAAAAGAATTAAGACAAACAGGAGACTTCTTCCATGACTGGAACTGTCCTGGTCATCAAGCTCTGTACTCTCTGATCTTGGCATATATTTAAAGCTCACTTTTTCTATTCTGAGATCCTCTCCACCCCACACCCCAACATACACTCATATCCCTGAAGTTCTCTCTCTCACCTGCAGTTCTCTCTTGGTGGGACAATTACCACCCTGTTCCAGTTGATCGCTTGTGACTCCTTCACAGCCTCCAGCCACTTGCTGCTGAAGTTCCCTTTTCCCCAGGTCACACTGTGCAAGGGATGGAAGGCAAGCCCAGCCTTTTCTCCTGTGTAGCTCACATCTGGACTACAGGAAACACTCAAGCACCCATTGTCCTGACAAACTTTGGGGGTGCAAGCCTGAGCCAGTGTAGCACTAGCCACTCCCGTGTTCTGCCATCAGAGAAGCCAGCCTAGGTACTGTGGCCCCCAAACAGCAGGGGATGCACATTTCAGCTATCTGGACTTACTTTTATGCTATCTGAGTTGGGCTGTTGAAACTCCTTTACCCAGGAGGTGGTGATTAAGAGTTACCAGATTTAGGAAGTAGGTGAAGATGCTCATTAACTTTGAATTTCAGATAAACAAGGGAAAAAATTAGTATGTCTCCTGCAATATTTGGAATATACTCATAGTAAGAAAAATTCCTTATTTACCTGAAATTCAATGTTGATTGGGCGTCCTGTATTTTATCTGTCAATCCTGTGGTGGTCAGATTCAGAAACACACTCCAGGTCCTCTTATATCCTCACTCTAGGTGAGGTATTAAGTAGTCTTGCAATCAGTTTTTAGCTAACTTTTTGAAAATGTTCCATCCCATTTTGAGACATCCCTTTGGAAGGTGGTACCAATTACGTCACTGCTGTGACTGAAATTTCCATTTAAATATCCTGTTACATTTTTTAAAATATTCTTTGCTCTCTATTCTCAGCACTCCAAGCTCCCCAGGCCTCTGGACACCTATATATTTAGGACATGTTTGGTCACATTTGACTTAGCCATTACATCAAAGACTTCTTTACCTTCATAATTTGGAAAAACAGAGGTTTTTCAGGGAATGGTTAGGCTACAATAAGAACTTATCTGGAGGTGTTGTGATTCCCAGTTTACTAGAAATCATGAAGCTTGGTTCAGCTTTTGAAGCACAGCTGGCTCCAGCCCAGAGTCGGAGAAAAGAGCGTCGAATTCACAGTGAACCAAGGCCAAGATTTCTACATAGGTTTGCCTTCTGGGGCCAGATTTTTTTTTCTTTTTAAGTGGATGATATATGATACAAATATTGCTCTTAATCAAAAGTATATTAGCAATCCACCGCAAATGTGGAGTTACAGGGAAACACTACCGCATATTTGTAGAGGATTATTTTCATAAGAAACACATATTCATTTCTCCGTCTGCCTTTTATCAACAAGTATTTATCAAAATGTGGAAGCTTGTCCATGGGCCACATTTTAATTACTCATAGGTTGCTCTAAGACAGCTGTAGTCTAGGAAGGAAGAAAGATTGAAAAGAATAGTGTGCTCTTAAAATTCAGCCATAATTGTAACTGGAGGACTCTGTTGGCTTTATTCCAAAAATCTAAAAAGAAGTCTTCCCCCAGATTTTTTCCATCACTCTGACATTTCCCCATATAGCACTTACATGGCTCTCCACTGACTTCATTAGCCTTGATCATATATATTCATATTTTTTCTGTAGTAACATTTTTCATGTTAAAAATTACATAAGTTTATCAGAGAAGACCTGAAACATATAGATATACAAAAAGGGAAGAAAAATACCTTGAATCCTACCATGAAGGTATTACAAGTTGGTGGTCATATAAATATGCTATTTTTCACCAAAACAGAACCACGTGGAATATATTATTTTGTTAATGCCCTCCCTCTCTTAACAGTATACCATAGCATTCTCTTATTAAATAAAGCAAAATGTCGGAAAGTCATTTTTGGCTGTAGAGTATTTCGCCATAGAAATATGCCACAAATCCCCCCATTGTTGGATATGTATAGTGTTTTTCTATTTTTAAAATCACTATAGATAATTTCTTAGTAAATATCTTTTAATATAAATCCTTGTGCACATCTGAGTATTTTCTTAGTATAAATTAGAACAGAGGAATTATATGGGTCAAGGAGAGTACACTCTGAGGCCATTGAAACAGATTTCCAAACTACTTTTAGGAAAAGCTGTAGCGTTTCCCTTCTTCTGGTGTCCTGTGAGACTGAATGCTTTTCTAGAAAAGTTCCTAAGCCCTCACTAACATCAAGTGTTATTGCTCTGAAAATAAAAAAATAAAATCAAACTTTATTTGGCATGCAAAATTTTTCCAACATTCTACAGATAGGGAAGACGGATGGATTTTTCAACCTCTGGGTTTCATTTATTGGTTATTGAGGGCTAGGAGACTGAACAAGATTACCTTAATCTTCCCTTATCATACTGGCATTCCTAATTTAGCAGTATATTCATAGTGAATCAGAAGCTCTCTGTCCCATAGTTCTCTCCTCTGTAAGATGGGAGATGGGGCATTTCACGATAGTCCTGAAAATAAGGGACCCTGTGCAAAGACAACTCTAAAACATCTACTTTTAGCTCCAAATAGCTTGATCTTACATTCTTTATTTCTCCCTGACTAAATAACATCTTCGCACATCTTACAGTGCTCAACTTTGCCCCTGTTTCTAATTTGCTGGATTCAAGTATGTCAGTCTTCACACTCTCATAACAAATAAGTGAACCGAGTCAGTAACAACATCTTAAAAATAAGGTGTTGATTTGAAAAACGACAGCAGTTAATATTGTTTGTGCACTTACCATGTGCCAAGCTTTGTGTTAAGTGCTTCGCATAGAAGATTTCATTTACTTCTCCCTATTTTATTACAGATGCCTTAAGTAAGGCTTTGAGAGGAACGGGACCCAAGCACACACACGCTGTGCAGAGCAAGAGCTTGAACCCAGGTCTGATGGACTCCAGCCTGTGCTCATAATGCAGCTGCCCTGGTGCCTTCCCAGCACTGCTGCATGTGCATCCTGCCTTTTCTGTAGGGGACTGAAGGTACCTAATGTGTAGCAAGACCCATGGCAGAGAGATTTTATTTTGGAAAGTTCTCAACTTTAGACTGTTACTCTGAAATGTACTTAAAAAAAATATTTTGGGCTCTTAATATACTAATCTCTTATTCCAAATATAAAGTGTGATCCTTGCTTGCATGAATTTAAAAACCTGGCCTTTGTAGAGAGCAAGATATGGAAGGAAACTGAACATAGGATGCCAATCATATGTCAGTCACTGTGCTAGAAATCTTCACACAGAAAGTAACCTCTTTCCAATTCAATTGCTTCCTTCTTATCAAGGCTCACAGAGTGTGGTTTCTTTCATTAAAGTCACATTTTCTGCTGAGTCATGATGCATACGTAGACATACGTGTGCATGTGTGTGCATGTGTGTATTCTTTCACATTGGCTTGTTGGTTCTCTTCACTCTCACTAAAACAAAACAAGATAAGTTTGCTTTTCTAATGGAAACTGTATGGTGTAGGTGTGTGCATTTTGGGTGCTGCTTGTACCTGAGTGTGTGCATGGGGCACAGTTTAGTGCAGATATGTGGTTTTTGTGTCTTGGAGGAAAGAAGACTGAGGAGGTGTGAAAGGTGAGCTGCCCACTGGTTGCTTTTCTGAGTCCTTCATCTTTGGGATGTGCAAGAGTTGGTATGTCTGTCATAAACAAGAGGCCTCTCAGCAGTAGAATCATCCACATAATTCAGAGTTAATCAGAATCTCCTTTTGATTTTGAGCACTGTTGTTAAAAATTATTTTCTGTGCTACTTGAATTCCTATTAATTTAAGTTAATGCTTTCGAAACTTTCAATATTGTGGCACTGTGGTGTCATGGTAATCCATTTCTTTTTTCTCTTACAAACTAAGACATAGAAAGATGAAAAATGAAGCTGGAAGAATGAAGTAATTTCAACTATGATTACTGTAATAGTAGGAAAAATGGTGTTTTCTCCCCCAGAATAAGTGTGGTGATCCTTATAACTAAGTGGAGAGGAATAGTTTAGTAAGCACTTCACACAAAACATTCACACTTGATTAGATGTCCAAATGAGGAAGCACCAACCTTTATGCTTTTCATCCTGCTGCTTCTTTGGGGAAAAAATGGGAAACTGAAACAATGAAACTTTTCCAGACAGAGCCAAGAACACAGTAGACAAAAGCTCTGCTCACACCAATTTTACGTTTTCACGTAAGGGAGAAAAATTTTAAAATACATAAGTCATTAGATAATGTCTAAAGTAACTAAATCAAGAAAGAGCAGTATAAGCAATATTTTTAGAGGTTATGGAAGTAGCCATATATAAAAAAAGAGAGAATGAAAGGAGTTAAGATTTCTGGGAAGTATATCTGGGATAGGATGAGACAGGGGGCTGAGGTCTTTCTTGTGAGCCCTTTGTGCTATTTGCTTTCTTAAAATGCATTTTATTTATAATTAGATAACATGAAACATTAATTTCAAAACAAAACTTCAGTGAAAGAGAATGAGAGAATGAAAACGAGAAAGAGAGAGAGAGAGACTGGAGAAGGTGAATGAGCCTATACTTTTGAGGAGTTTGGATAAGGAGGAAAGAAGCAGGTGGTAGAAGGAGAACAGTAAATAATTATTTCATTTTGTTATTGCACAGTTATGGTAAGAGACTGAAACAGGGGAGACAGGCATACAACAGAAAGCATAGAGTCCACTATCTGCCATTTCCATGGCACTTCTGGAAGTCCCACTGTTAACAGTTCCCCGTGTGTCTGCAGGCATTGGCCACAGGACTCTCTGGGTTGACTACAGTCAGCAGTAGGTACAAGACTCCCAGTTCCCGAGGTTGAGACATTGCCTAGCAATCAGGAGAGGAGGCGACGTGACAAAGAATGCCACTTCTTGGCTATCTGTGCACAACCTCACTCACAAATGCTCAGAGAAGGTCTTTTTATCAGCCTTTATTGGTGTCTGTCTGTTTAGCTTATTTCTGTTTCTCCCATATTTTATAACTTTGTTACAAAAATTTGCTATTCCAGTGCCTAACATTTGGCAAGAAGTTGAAAGTTTTATCTGGTTCCTATGATTTTTATCAGAAGAGAGTTATTTTACTCATTAAGTCATTTTTCGAGTTTTCCTGAATCAATGGATTTTTTTAAAAGTTGAATTGTTCAGTTTGTAAAAACTAGATTTCTTTTAAAAAAATATGCAAGATTGGAATTTTAGCGAATGGTCTGATTTGTCTTTTTTCCTGGTGGGGGAAGCATTAATCCCCTCCCCAATAAACTCTTTATGAGATGCTTAGGATTAAGCAAAAGCTATTGATTTGGGTCCAATTTCCAGGAGTTAAAAAGTGGGTTATTAGAGCCCAATCTATACAGGGTTCTATTAAAATCGAATAATCCTGGCCTAACCATATCCATTCTGGATCATTCCAAAGAGCAGAAAGTACGGCAAGTACACTGGATTTGCATCAGTCCTTGCCAGTCTGGGATAAGCTGAGACTGAGACTTGCCTGCAAGGCTTGGAGACATGGTATTGCATGCTGATTTCATGATGCTCAGAAGGAGAAATGGAACCAGTGAAGGGAGAAGGCCCTTGCTCAGCTCAGGTGGCTCCCACAGTCGCTGCACAGCAAAGGAAGATGGTGTAGGCTCTTTCCCTTCTCTTCTGATTCCTCCTTCTCTTTGATTCAGTGTGTTGCTGTTTCCTCCATAGAAAGATGTCTCTTAGGAGAGGATCAGAAGCCAAGATGGGGGGCAGTGGGTACAGGCCTTCTGCAAGAGGGTTTCTAATTGCCCTAAAGCACTGAGGTTTCTGGCTAAGACGACTTGTCCTCTGGGAGCTGGAGAAGGTGATCTGATCCTTTGCTGTGGGTGAGGAATTGTGAAGTGTGGAAAAGGCAGATGAGCTTTCAGTTGGGAATTGTAAATGATTGAATGATTTTATTATCAGAACCAATACTAGTATCATGGCAATTCATGTCGTTAATTACATTGATATCACATGTTTGTACTAATTATTTTTATTAATGATAATCATAAGAATAGCTGTCATTTGTTGAGGTTTTATGTACTAGGCACTGTGCTATGTACTTAAATGACACCCTTGAAACTTGCCCATTAAGTATCTAATCAAACTAGAGGACATCTATAGAAATACATAAAAGTGATTTGGAGAGGAGCAGTGGAGGGTACCCTAAATACATATCAATATTGATAAATAACAAATACAAGACCACTACAAAATTCAAAAAGACAGAATTAAGATACAAAAAAAATGCTTTGTCAGGCTGGGACCGTGGGCCATCACTAATAAGAATTTTCTCATATAACTGAATGTAAAGATATTTTCTTAGTTTCAAAACAACTCCAAAAACAACTGCATAAGTCTATTGGGATGGGCATAGCTCAGCGGCGAGCACAGCACAGGTAGAAAGCAGATCTCTCTAGTGCAAATTAGTACCTGATGTTTGTGGCTGCCAATATATCTCTGTGACCTTTGGCTACATAGACAAAAGTAGAGCATTGCAGAGCAAGGGAGGTGATCAACCTTTTCTGCAAAGTGTTTTCTTTCAGATACAGCATTTAAAGAAAAAAGTAAGTGAAAGGAATTATGTTCGGAGGGCAGCCATTTGGCTTGAGAGGTGACTCGAAACCATGTCAGATGTGTTTCCAGTAAGGAAATGAAGGCTGCTTGGCTTGGAGAAGAGACAGGGTGTGTCTGTGAGTTGTGTTGGGTGGAGTGGTAAGAGAAAGGGAGGTCTGGAGTGCTGCCTTCAGAATTCTGAAGGGTTAAAGAGGGAATCAACACTCTCCTTAGAGTGACAGAGTCATGGAGGGTAAAGTGAGGCTCGGGAGGTGGTAATTACAGGTAGATAGAGTTCAGCTCAGGTTAAGGGAGTATTTTCAAACATTTGGAACAACCTTCAAAGTACTGAGTTTTTACACTAGAGCTTTCAAAGTGTTTTGCTTCTAAAATTCTTTAATTCTTAAAATTTAAACCTGTACCTTTAAATCACAATATTCACACAACGGTCAGTAGATGGCGGTAGGATACCATGGATTTTTCCAGTAGCAGCTGGAATTTCACCCTTAAATATGCTGGAAATAGATGATTTTTTCTAATTATTATTTGAAGGTGTGTCCTAATCTATTGTTCAGAGAAAAATCGCTGATTTGAAAAACAGGAAATAATACTTCCTAATTAAATGGACAAGAACGATTAGCAAATACTTTTATTTTGCCCGAATGATATCACAGTGGTTTTTACTGGCCTCTAAATATCTGTGGTAGGATGTGTGTGTGTGTGTGTGTGTGTGTGTGTGTGTGTGTGTGTGTGTGTGTGTGTGTGTGTGTGTGTGTAAATAAAACATTTGGTTTTTTAAAAAAATAATTCAAAAATTTAATATATACTAATTTTCTGTAAACTTTAAAATTTCTTTTAAATTTTATGGATAGAAAATATTTTTATGAAGCAATTTATTGAAAAATATTGTTGTCTTCCTTCCACAAGCATTTATCTGTACTTGTTTATGAATTTTAGAATGAAACTATGTATTTACAAACGCACTGAATGGAAGCTGTTTTCCTAGATTTTTTTTTAAAAAATAAATTTCATTTAGCAATGCTCAGCTTAGGAGACTTTCTTCTATATGAGATTTGCTCCCTTTTTGGGTTCCTTTGGGAGCTTAGTAATAGAAAGAGCTACCTGCATTTTTAGACATGCAAGCCTAAACAAATATTCTTTAGAAATGGATATGTATTCAAAACGTGAAAAATAAAGGATATTGGTCTTTAATTTGAAAAGAGGATAATAAAGTCAACTCTGCCCCCACTTCTTCTTTTTTTTTTTTTTTTTTTTTTTAAGAATGCCGTGACATTCGTGCCTGTCAGGTTCATAAATATCTAACACAGCAACACCTTATTTCCATCTAACTCTGAGCAGTGTATTTACACTATGTGTCGGTTTTACGTACTGGTTCTATATCTAAAAAGTTACAAGCAGAAAGCAGTTAGTCACAAAAGCACACATGGGCTCCCTTATTTCTCTTTAATTTTAAACAGCGAAATGTACCCTGGGCTTCCAGGGAGACAAATTGTTTTAATTTGCTAACATTTGAGGACTCTCCAGGACTGTGAGAGCTAATTCCAAAGTATAGAGAGGCTCCTGATAGAGTCTCAGTCAGACATTTTCTAAGATTATTCTCCTTGACAAAAACCAAGCAAAAAATGAATTTCTGCAATGCTTCCGATCCACCCCCTCCAATCTACTCAAGCATGTTCTTTCTCATTCATTCTTTCCCCCCCTCCCTCCCTTCCTCCCTCCCTCCCTCTTTCATTTTTATTTTAATTGATGGAAACAAGCAAAGTTGGACTCCCCTGTGGGGTATATGGAAGCTGGGAGATCAGTGCCCCATCACAGAAAGGCTGTGTGACCTTAGCCAGATCCCTAGGCTTTCTGAACCTCTGCCTAGCCATCAACATATTTGCTCCGCTGATGATGGAAATTTGGCAAAGATTTGTGAAATAAATGTCTGAAAAGTTATGTTATGACTCCCTTAACAAAAGGCTCTATGGAAAAGGAAAGTAACATGCGCTTATCTCTAGAACTGTCAAAGCATTTTCTTCTTTGGCCGGTAAAATAGTCATAATGAACGGTCATCTATACATTTTCTCCAGAAAGGATTTATATCACCCTTTTGAAGGAGTACCTCAGAGGGTACTAAATGTTCTTCTTTATCAAATAATAATAATGGGCTTTTTCTGTTTTATATATATATATATATATATATATTTCTCCTACCTGTGTAGGTACAATGTATAAATAATATGCTGCACCTTTTTCTTGCTTCAATGTCTCTGCATGTGTTTAAAAAATGTAACAAAGTAAAACTTAAGCTCTTTCTTACAAGCGTCAGTTTTTTAATATATAAATTTTCACCAATTACAGTACTGTTTTAAGGTAATACTTTCTCTTTCTTTCTGTTTTTTAAGTTGAGTATTACTTAATGAGAGGCTAAAGTTGTACATGTTTTTAAAATAACATGTAATTTAAAATTTTTAGAGACTTGTTTCAACCAAAGAAACTTGCTAAGACCTCTGTACAGTTGTACACAGACTTCTAGATTATCGAGTTGAAACTCTTAAAGATAAGTCCTCTTTATTTTTTTAAAGAATATCTTGATGTGAAAGAATTTGCCGATGAGCAAATATTGTTATGGTCACAAAATAAAAATTTTAGAGGGATATCATGATAGAAGCATTTTACACCATACAACTTGTTCACTTTGAACTCATAAAACATGATGTTATTTGTTTGTTTGTTTGTTTGTCTTTTCTTCTGAAAGATAGTTAATTATTGAAGCATTGAGAACATTTTATATTCCTGGTTGTGTCTTGCAGACCTGAGACTAATGAGACCAAGTTCTCGCTCCAACTCTGAACTCACTGACTTATCTGATTTAAAATCTGAGCATCTGAACATTGGTGAGTTATTTTACATAATGATTTATTTTTGTTGTTGTTGCTGCTTCATGAACAGCAATTTTTTTTTTTTAATATAACAAAGACAATGCCTTGGATTTGATGTAGGGAAAAAGGCTTGATGGGTCTGGCAGACATCTATGGCATGTATATTATTTAACGGCTTGCTATAATGCATATTATTAATGATGACAATCATGAACTTTCATGCATTGTTTATTTTGTAAATACACATAATGGAGCTTTCAAAAAAGAGATCAGCTGCCCCTCGCTACGATGGCCGTCTGCTGTGGAAGTAACTACTCAGGGACCCTTTGTGACTTGGGTTCCTGACCCAATCCATTTCACTATTTATGTTCCTGGAACATATTGCTAAGTCCATCTATATTTTCCCTGTGTGAGCATTTAAAATGAAACACAGGTCTACTTTAAATATACATGGTAGATTGGATTTGAATATCTGCAAGTGAATTCAAACATCAACATCACCTGTAAAACTAAATATGCATTAAATGCCATTAGTTTTTGGCCATTAAATGCAAAAAGGATTTCAGGGTTCCTGGGTGATAGTGGACACTCTTTAGACTGGAGATTGGTAATTTAACTAACGTGCACCTCTAATTTGCTCTGTTCTGACTCAGAAGAGAAGAAATGGCATGGGCAAATACTCTTCTCTACATGGGATCTGAGGCATCTCAGTTTTCTTCAATAATTTTAATTTTAATTTTATATTTTTATGCCAACTCACAAAACTTCTACTAGACACTTGGGCTTTATTTTGATCTTTCCTTGCTCTGTCTTAATATCTGAATTATTTGGATATAGTGAAAACAGAAGGGATGAAATGAAAGGAGGCACAATCAGAGGGGCGCGTCTATTGCCACGTTAACTTTGAATTTATTTGTGTGTTACCTGAATGTTGGCCCATCAAGCTTGTCTCACATTTATTTCACCATCTGATTGAGAGTCAGAGAATCCTAGGAAAACATTTGAGTGAGAAAAGAAAGTGTTTGTTTTTGTAAATTTTACAAACCCTGGTTGCAACAGATCTTAAAAGGGTATCTTACATAGCGCAGAGACTCTAAGAATATTACATCTGCTTTAAATATTGTCGGGTGTCTCAGGCCTTTGTGGTGAGAGTTTGATGCAGTCTTTTGTTGTAGGACAACCCGTGTATTCTGTGATGCAGGAGAGTTGCCAGTTCAAAGGATACAGCCTTACTTAGGGTTTCTTTTCTTTCTTTCTTTTCTTCTCCCCTCCCCCACCTCCACATTGTGGTTTTTGCTGGGGGGCTTTAGTTTAAAACATTCACATGAAACTCCCAGCCTTTTTTTTTTTCAAGAAAGGACAAGTCCTGTATGATAATAATTACAAAATCTGCAGGAAGGTTTGTAAATTGAAAATGCATGAAAATATATTGGCTAATATGGCAACCTTTTGTCCTAAATTAGGTAAATACTCTAAACTTTGTGGTGGAATGGAAAGTATTTATAGGTATTAATTACTGTCAAGCTAATTTAAAGTATCCTTTATTAATTTTCTTCTGGTTTTACAATTTTCAGGAGTAATTGCAGCCACCTACATGCACAGTCTTCCCATAATATTCTTAATTATATTAAATGTCTACTCCCCCCAGTTTAAATAGCATTGTATTCTTTATTCAGAAATTTTTTAAAGAATTTTTTGTTCATTCAAAGTGAACATTAGATTAAATGTGGAGAAATCAGAGACCCAGGAACTAAAGCGGGCCTTCGATGTTTCTCAGACAATGATTTCGGGTAGGTGACTGTGTGTTTTGTTGAGAAAAGGACTGGATAGGATATTGACAGTTTCCTATCAATAGCTGGACCCTGGAGGCCTGGCTGTTTGGGCCCACACTGATTGACTAATCCTTAATAGACATATAATTGTTGACAAATACCTTCCAATAGACTGTGGCAAAGCCCAGGCAGACAAAGGAGATTTCAGGATGATAGAGACCAGAGCTAAGCCGTTTGGTAGAGAAAGTGCCTTACAGAAGAAAGGACTTTTGCTTGTGGTGATCCTTCTATGAGAGACCAGGTCAAGGCATCTCCATGGCCAACCCTGGGCGATTTTGCTGATCAAGAAATTAAAAAGATTCATTGTTTTCACCGTATCGTGGAGCTTGCCGGGGAGGGATGAGCCCAGATTCCGTTTCGTGCAGTTTGGTATCAAATGTGTTGCTCTGCCTGTGTTAAAAACAAATTATATATGTGTCTGTGTATATATAAATGTGTGTTTGTGTGTATATAATATTTGATATCTAGAATATTTTTTAGCTTGTTTATGGCATTATAAAACCCATCAACCTGATGCTTGCAGGAACACAATAGACTATTCAGATAATTCCAAAGAGCCTTGGCAGTAATAAGAACACAGAAAAAAATGTGAATTTGGACATCAGCTCCATATACTACTAAAACATCAGAGGAGCCTGGAGCTGTCTCTGTAAGGCAAGTACATCCAAGAGCATTCGGGAACCTCAATCTCAGCCTCAGCGCTTGTCTGGCCAAGGCTGCCTTCCCAGATCAATGCCTGGCTGAGAAATAGCTCTTGAAAGTTTGCCTTGCAGGATGCATTCCCTCGGTCCGGTCAGTTTCAGTAAATCTCTCTCCTTGGGGCTTACTTTCAACCATGGGAGACCACAATTGCTTTCAGCGAGTGACAGGAGCCTGCTGACAGTGGAACTAGGCAACGTTACTTAGATCTGCAAGCTGGTGTAAGCTAATAAAATAAAATAAAATGTAAACAAAGTGAAAATGCAATCTTGGCCTCATCTTCAGCAGAAAAAACCAGACAGAGCAGCAGATCAAGCCAGGCCTTAATGCGATCCGCAAGGCAAGGTCCCTTATAGAGTCCTGTGAATGCATCAAGGTGACACGGCAGGCCGCCTCCTGACATCCTGCATGAAACTGAACCAGCTCATGCCCAAAAGACCTTGAGTCCTGTCTTTCATTCTTATTGATCAAATACGCAGATTAAATCCCACATCACACAGCAAGGCAAAACCTGAGCTTTCTATGTCAACTTCTAGGAATCCCGGTGAAGCCTTTCTTGAATCATCTTTTTATGCATGAAGGAGAGCCAGAGTGCACATGTATTTCAGGAAGATGTACAAAGTGGGCAAGCAGATATGCAGGTCTGATAGCTCCTAGGCTTCCTGGCAGAAGGATGAACCAGATAAGAATGTCGTACTTGTTACCTGTTGTCAAATTCAAACCCATAGTTAGGATTTGTTTGGGGGAAAAGATTATTTTTGAAGTTGCTTGTTTGGAATCTGTAAGCATTCCTAAACAGGCAGGCTTCTGCAAACAGCTGCCTCAGAATGTTGTGTGTGTGCGTGTGTGTGTGTCCATTAATTCAGAATTACTCCAATTACAAGCTTTTGATGTTCTGAAACCCTCTCTCTAACCCAAAAGAGATGGAGAGCCCTCGGACCGTCCAATCAGATCATTTTCCCTGCTGCCTGCAGCAGATGTAAGCAATTTACTTTTTTATTTCTGCATATTCAGTGTGAGCGGAGCTGTTGGGGACCTTTCACCCCAGAGCCTGCAGGATTCTAACCCTATCAAATTAAAGCATTTTGCTCACTTATTCCCAAACGCTTTGCTGGTGCTAAGCAGACATCCTGCTGCATAGCAATGGCGGGCGTTCGTGTCCACTCATAGCCCCAGCCTAATCAGAGATTATTAAGGAAAATATACAGTGCTTTAATTTGATGAGATTGGTTATAGGTAGTGCAGTTAAAGGTCACACTCCTGCGTGTATCTCCTTCCGTCTCTGTAATATTTTCTTCTCGCTTGACAATCCTGAGCTGCAAACAATAGGCCAAGGCAACACATTTATTTTTGACATGCTGTGATGGGCTCAATAGGGATAAAGATGAATTATTTAAAGATTGCATAAACAAACATCCTGGGCCAGGTTTTGGTTACGTCTTTCCCTTTGTGCTCTGTGGATGATGTTGCCTTTAAGAACGTGATGAAGAAATGCACCTCCTTTGGGCAGGAGCACATTCAGATAGTGGACGCAGATAAGCTGCTGCCAGATGGCTGGGTCAGCTCCTAACTCCTGTCGCTGGCTAGGCAGGGAGAGCTGGCGGCTCCAGCTTCCAGGAAAAGGTCCCTCTGAAGAACTGATTTGCTCTTCAACCCTGGAAACTTCTCTACCTCCTGTGAGCTAATTGAGCCACCTGCCTGCATCCATGGGAGTGTTGGGACCACTGGTGGCTATTTCTCTGCATCGTGTGGATCACTGGGAAGAAGCCAGGGTAACGGGAGGTGGCCCAGTCATTCCCTGGCAGGGCAAGAGAATCACCTGTCTCTTTCTGCTCATTTGAGGGTTGATTTTTGTACCAAGTTTTCTTTCTTTCCCAGGGAGGCCCTGTCTGATTTCAGTGCATCCAAGCCTTAGGGATATACAGCAAAGATGAGAGAACTCTGCTCATTTGTGGTCCTAAGGCAAAATTTCCCCATTCTCATTGTTCTAACACAGAAACTGTCGAAGGCACAGGGAAAACATAGGAAAGAACAAGGGCCACTTCTAATCTTCTGTTAAACTTAATGGTTTTGTGTATGTGCCCATGTAATGACCAACTGCAAGCTGATTTACCTAGAAATTTACATGAAAATTGCTTTATGCAGCTGTATGTAAAAATTCGAGCCACACAGCGTCACTGTACCATGCAGGTCAAGGCGAAGCCTGGGGGTATTGTAGCTGAAAACAATTTGTTTTCATTCATGGGATGAGGGGGAGGGATGCATCAGGGTGGGGATCCTAAGAAGAATACTCCTAGGGCTCTTCAGGACAGCACTTGTGTTTAAGGGAGCAGCGTGGGGTGGCGGGACCGGCTTCCTCTTCCCTGTCCTCCCTGAGTGGGCTCCAGGACTCACAGCTGCCTTTAATGCCTTTTTTTCTTCAACCTTTAATATTTTAAAGAAAAATTATGCCTGGCTTGTTATCTTCATCCCAAACGATATCACCATACTAAATTATTGGAAAGCCTACACTACTTAAACTGGGAAATATAAGGGATAAGGCTCCTTAAGAAATTGTTGCTGTGTGCTCCTTGAGATGGGTTGAAAATTCCACAAAATCCTCTCTCCATATGTTGTTTTGTTTTTCAATTTTCATACACTTGAAACGTGGTAATTTGGAGGTAACAGAGAACTAATAATAATGATGATGATAATGATAAAAGCAGAGAACTTTGGAACAACTTCTGTCTGGGAGCCCAGGGTGCAGGTGTGGTGGGTGTGCACAGCCTACTGGGTCTGGCTCAGGTCTTGAGGATGCTCCCCCACCCTTGCCTTCCCAAGGAAGCAGCCATAAGCTGGGGAGTTCTGCATCCATTCCTTAGGAGACCTTACTGCATTTGCAGCTGGGCGTGCAGCATGTTTTTTGCTGTGTGCATGTGGCCCCACCAATGCAAGTCTGGAATCCACAGATCAGAGGCTGTCACATTTCTGGAGAGGAGGCAGGGCTGCAAGCCACACAAAGGGGATTCTGTCTTTTCTCTGGATGCAGGGCCTGAGGGCCTGAAAGTGAACTTTTCCTCAAGTTTCTAAGGAGGAAAGCCAAGAGCTAAAATCACTGACAGCAACTGCTTAGTTTTAGTTAATACTTTATAAATTTGTATATGTGTACATATATCTGCATTCATCAAAATTCTTTATCATTGCTTTGTGCTATTACATGTTTTCATAAAGGTAGTTAATATGGTGGCTTCCATTTTCTATAGCTACGTGGCTAAGTGAATATCTTCATTTAGATCAGTTTGTCATAGCTGGGCCTGGGTAGTTCTGAGAATGCCTTAGACTTGAGTGGTGAGGAGAGACTAGATGGGGGGAGGGCAGTTTTTCAATGGGACTAACTTTGTCCCTTTATCTCCTTAAAGACACCACCTTAGTACTTTTCCCCTTATTTCTGTTGCTTCTCATTTTAAAACTGATCCCGCAGGTATGTGTCTCTTTTTCTTTGCATAGCTCCAAACTAAATTTCCCCTGATACAAAGCAAACCGAAAATACTCAAAAGGAAAATAAAAGGTCCAGTACCCTTTCTTGCATAACTTAACAAATGAAAAAAAAATTGTTTGTGTTTCAAACTTTTAATTTTAAGATCTTCTCTAGGCCACGAGTGCTACTTCAAATTCTTGCCTTTATTTAGAAATTTAAGGTACAATTGGGGTGGGCTATTGCCCTTCTTTTGAGGACAATGATGAAGGCAAGCCATAAGTCAACTGAGAATACGTTCTTTTGGTGAATAACTGAAGGGTTAGTTTGGCAAAAACTTTTCTTATTTTGGAGTACCTTACAATATAAACCTGGTAATTTGGGAAGCCATAAGGGAGTTTAAAGTGTGGAAATATTTTATGATTTTATTCCTATAAGCATTATAGTATAGGGAATAACATTTTTAGTTGAAAAGTTAGCAGTTATTGGTAGACAGATGTTATGAAGCTGAAGAAAAGAATGAAACTGGCTTTGCAAGTTGTCCAGCTGAATATACAAGTTAGGTAGGAATAAATGCTTGGACTGCTTCTTACTGGACACCATCCACTCCAGTTGTATTACAAAGCACTTTTTGAGAATCAAAATATTCCTTTCAAATTGTCCTTAGACTGATGTCATTAAGGTATCGCTATCAGTCTCTCAAAGGGGATTTATTACTGTGTTTTAATAGCTGCTGCAATGTTACAAAATCTGCCACTTCCCTTTGTGGTTTTTCATGTAAGTTTCATGCAATTGAGCCCCTTTAGCTGTCACATTCATCACCAATTGTTTCTTGTTATCAGTCATAACCTGGTGATCAGGAGAAACTGGACAGAGAAATTCATTGAAATTTAGATGAATAATCAAAAATAAAAATCCAAACAGTTTATTTCTAAGGATTTCTAGTACAAATACTTGAGTTACTTCTGGATATTTTGTTGTCTGTATAGAATATATGGTACATCTCGTCTCAAGTAGACGATTTCAACTCCTTTGATCCTACAAGGAAAAACAAATTCCAAAAAAACTGTGTTTGAAATTTAAATGTTAGAAGGTGCTTCAGTCTAATATAATGTGACAGGATTAAATAACTACCATCTTTCTGTTATAGTGGAATATTTTCCTAATGTGTTATTGTGATTCCTTCACTTTATGAATTAAGGTACTTAACTTTTGAAAGATCTGAAAACTAAAGCTGTTGTTTTTCTCAGAGACTCTCTGAATATAATTCTGAGAGAAACCACTAGGTGGAGATGGTGTTCATGAGGGTAGTTTAGGTCCCCTAGTTGAACTAAGTGAGTAGTTTAGGTGCCCTAGTTGAACTAAGTGAGGTTTGTGTGACTTCCATCCATGAATATGGCTTCCCACAAAATAGAGCTGTTTATTGAAACAACAAAAATATTCCACTAGCCCAAATGACCAGTGTTTGTATATGAAACAAAAGAGAAGTACAATTTGAGGAGAAAAAGAAATAAAGCCATCTAGGTATGTATAAATGCTCCTCCTATCCACTTTAGTTTGACTTAGTTTCTGATCACTGATCCCTGCTAGGCTTTTAGTGCCAGCAGGGATAACACTGAAAAACTAGTCAAGCACAAAATTTTTATCCTGCTAATAAAATACCTATTTCTTTTGTAGGCATCTACTGAGAAATTAAAAGAAAACAACAACAAAAAATTCATCTTCTAAACTATAATAAAGAACTCCCCAAATTCCCCCAAAATTAAATGGGTGAAAAAAACCCATTTTTTAAGTCAACCTATTTAGAAATTTTGATATACTTTTCCAAATTCCTATCATACAATTATTTTAAAAGTAAAAATGAAATACTACTCCTAAAAGATATTTGATGCTTCCAAAACTGTAGTAAAAAGCAAATTCATAGCTTTTGAAAGAAAGACAGAATAAAAAGAAATGGATTAATCATTCAATTCAAGAAGGTAGAGAAAACTATAATTATACAGGAGCAATATTGGTAAAGAGTAGACTCGATAAGTAAATAGACAGCTAAACCTAAGACACTATTTTTGTAAGAAAAACAATTTTGAGACTTACCTCTAGAATTCTCCTCAAGATAGTAAAATGGCTAGCAGAAATAAAATTGAATTGAGAAATGGTGTAACATCCAATGTGGAAGAGAGGGAAATTATAAGACTTCTCTATAAATCTATGCTAAAAAAAGTGAAGCTCAGTATAACAAATAATTTTCTTCTTCTATTTTCCCCCAAAATATGAAATATTGTTATTAATTCCAGAAGAATAAATAATCTGGGTGTGTTAATATCATTAAAAAAACAGAAATAAATACTTACAGTTTTTAAAAAAGGCTAAAAGGCAAATAAATTGAATCAAACAATATTCAAAAGAATACAGCATACAGCATATCCCAGGAATGCAAAAGGACTATAATCAATTTAGAAGGCAATTGTTTTAGCAACAGAAATAAGGGAAAAAAGTACTGAGATGGTGTCTTCAAGGAAATAAAGGGACAAAGTTGGTCCCGTTGAGAAGGCTGCCCTCTCCCCACCCAGTCTCTCCTCACCACCCAATCCTAAGGCATTCTCAGAACTACCCAGACCCCAGCTATGACAGATGGCTTTAAAGATACTCACTTAGCCACATAACTATAGAAATTGGGGACCATCATATTAATTGTCTTTATAGAAACATGTAATAAATATGAAACCCTCACATGCTTCCTATGCATAAGCAGTAAACATTTAGAAATATAATGGAAATATCTAATTCAGAAGAGAGAGTTAATTGAGAGGCACATGAAGCCCCAAATAAATGAGGAGATATTTTCCAAACAGAGACATGGCTAGTTCAGTTTCATGCTGATTTATTTACAGTTTTAACGAAGTCATCAGAATCCTTTGTTTTGTATTCCGTGGCATTACTTTATGTGATTAGAAAGTTCACTGGATGAATGAAGAGTTGGAATAACCCAACACACTGAGAGAGGAATAATTAAGGAAGCCTTGCCTTAGTAAGTATTAATTTTTTTAAAAAATGGGAAATAATTTAGAAAGGTGCATTGGTATGAGAATGAGAACAGATCAATGGAAAAGAATAAAGCACCTTGAGACAGACCCTAACACAGACGTATTCATTTAGCAAATGTTGAAGGTGGCATCACAAATTAACGCAAAAAAACTATTTTTCAAAAAAAAAAATGGGGTTGAAACGATTGGTATTGACAAAAAAGGTAAGATCATATCAACATATTGTATCAACAGCCCCAGCGGAGGAAGGGGTCCTCCTGAGGTGGCTACCTGTTTGAATGAATGGCAGAACACCGCACATAGATAATTGCGTCGGATGTTGCCAGGAGTCCCGGCTTCCCTGAGGACTGTTGCACTCTTCGTTCCCGTCATCTCCAGCCCGTTTTGGGCATCACCTGAGTAGACCCAGTCCACCACTCTTATTCCTTCCTTCAACATTTTCTAATCTCGTCTTCCTGATTCTCAGATCTGTGGTCAGCATGAACTCCCTTCCATTCCCAACGTCTTGTAGAACATTCCCTAGGATGTAGAACATTCTGCTAGAAGCCTGGCTATAACCTGAGGACGCCTCTCCCCTTAAGGCCTTCACTGGAGCCTATTGTTTTTGCTTATAGCCTCGTGTGTCAGGGTCTGGAGATCATGTGTCTTCCCTGCCCGTTCCACAGCATCTCTTCTTCCTGGCTAAACACCACAGCCTTTAGAAACTGTGCCGTCCTGCAGTACACGACCATCATTTCTACATCCTAGGCAGCATTCACTGAGACTGTAGCTCCTGCTTCATGGTTTTTCTCTCCATTTGTGATTGTTACCAATTTTGGTGATGTCATCATTTTCACGAATGACTCATCCACTCGTTTTCTTGATCTCATCACCGCAGATAAATTTTACTTTTGCTCTGCTTCAACTACGCGTCTAGGTTCACATCTGGACCTTCCCCGTCCTGAAATTTTAACAGTGTCTAATATTTCCCCCCACCTTATCTTCTCAGCCCTCCAACTCTGCTGCCCCAGCTGCTAGCACTCTTGATCACGTCGAGAAGTATGGATTTCCTCTCTACGCTTCAGCCCTTCTTCTGACTTCTCTTCCTTCATTGGAAAATATGCCATTATAATCATGCCATGGCCCACAGAGGGCTTTGCAAACACCTTTCTGTTTTGCTTACCTGCAAAACTGCAACCTTGTTTGAACCCAATTTGCCTGCCATTTCACCATCTACATCCAGAATAGAAATTAGTGACAGAAAGTAGCATATCTGAGCTGACTGATTTCATGTGAAATGTATTCCCTCAAATGAGAAGCCAGAACTTTCTGAAAATCCTACTGGTAAGTCCCCTAGTAAGCTCCTCTATGGGAGATGATTTCTTCATGCTATTTCCATTCTCCTCAAACCTTCCTCCTGTCCCCTCACAGCCTTGCCTCATATCTGCCAGCACATCCACAACTCTATCTGCATTTTCTGTCTTCTTTCTCTTTATTGGAAAACAGAAAAACCAACCAATTATCCTTTGGATTCCATCTCCTCTTGCCTCCTTGAGGACTTCATTTTTTCATTTACATACTTTCCTTTATCATCACCAATTTCCCCCTCATTGCTGGATTACACCCCCTGGCATGCAAATCTCTTGTAAGATCTATTGCTAAGAAGAAAGTAAGCCCAAGCCTCACTTGCCTCTGACACCCCATAGATAATATGTCATTTCTCTGCATCTGTTTATAGCCCAAATGCTGTACAGGATGCTCCACACTCACTGTCTCTGTGCTTTTCCTTCATTTACCTTCTGCCTTCAAGAGAGGGCAGGACATGTCCCCATTGCCTCATCGAAGTGCCTTTCAGAGACTCAGAGGAGCCCTGAACTTCTCAGTTCAATGGATTTCTATGTTTTTGCTTTGGAGCATCATTTGCAATGTCCTCCTATCTTGTCTTGCTAATTTTCCTTCCATCTCACTGGTCATTCTAAATAACTTCTTTGCTATCTGCAGCTTTTCCTCTGTTAACCTCAGGGCTCAGTCCTTGACTCTCTTTTCTCATCTGTCTTCACTTTCTCCTTTTTTAAATGACCTCCAGTCCCATGACTTTAAGTGTCTTCTAAATGCTAATGATTCCCCTAAACCACATCTTCAGCACTGACTACTCCCCTGAGTTCCAGTCTCAGGTATTCTATTCACTGCCTACTTGGCATCTCTACTAGGATTCTAATAGCACCATCTGCCACAGCATGGCCAAAATGGAATTTATACTCCTCCCTGTACTCAAAGGAGTCCTTCCAACTCTTCTCTATGTCATCCATCCATCACAGTAAGCAGCTACCATCTACCATCTTACTCGCATGGAAAACCTACCAGGTGTCTTTGAGTTCTTTCTTTCATTTGTCCACTACATTTCATCTACACTTTCCCCTCCCCATGGCAAGGCCAGCATCATTGTTGCCTGGATGAGTTAAACTAACTAGACTCCCATCTCCCTCATCCCTGTACAACCCATCTCCACCCACAGTGAGAAGTTCAAAATCATACCTCATATAACCCCATTCATCTTGCTTAAAAACCACTTAAGAGCTCTTTCGATACAATGTAAATCCTTTACTATGACCTTCAAGTCATGATGCAAACTTTTCCTTTCTCCTCCAAACTCTATAAAACTTTGTTGCTTTTATTGTGGTGAAATGGATATGTAACATAAAATTTACCATTTTAAGTGTACAGTTCAGAGGCACTGAGTACATTTACATTGTTGTGCAACCATCACCACTATCTACCTCCAGAACTTCCATCACCCCAAACTGAAACTCTGTACTCATTAAGCAATGAGTCCCTATTGCTCCCTCCCCCAGCCTCTGGTAACCTCTATTCTACTTTGTCTCTATAAATTTGATGGTTCTAAGTACTGTACATAAGCAGAATCATTTAATATTTTTCTTTTTGTGCCTGGCTTATTTCATTTCAAGATTGACGCATGTTGTAGCATATATCAGGGTTTCATTTCTGTTAAGGACCAAATAATAATCTACTATATGAATATATCACATTTTGTTTGTCCATCAAGCTGTTAATTGATATGTAGGTTGTTTCCACCTTTTGGCTATTGTGAATAATGCTGTTATAAACATTGGTGTACATATATCAATTCAAGTGCCTACATTCAGTTCTTTGTGAATATATCTGGAGGTGGAACTGCTGGATCATACAGTAATTCTGTGTTTACTTTTCTGAGGATCAGACTGTTTTCCACAGTGACTGCACCATTTAACATTTCTATCAGCAATGCATAAGGGTTCCAATTTCTGCACATCCTTGCCAATAGTTGTTATTTTCTGTTTTTTTCTTCTCTTTTTAATAATAGCCATCCTACTGGGTATGAAGTAGTATCTCAGTATGGTTTTGATTTGCATTCCTCTGATGATTAGTGATGTTGAGTGTGTATTCACGTGCTTATTGGCCTTTTGTATATCTTTTTTGGAGAAACATCTATTCAAGTACTTTGCCCATTTTTACTTCAGGACCTTTGCACGTGCTATGTCTTCTGCTGGAAGGCTGTTCTCTCAGCCTTTTGCATGCCTGTCTTGTTCTCATCATTTAGGTCTCCTGGCCACATACCCCTTTTTCAGAGAAGCCTTTCTTCCCTGACCTTCCCAGGTAATGCACTCTGTCAAATCTTACTCTCAACCCAGTCCTATGCTCTTTCATATTTTCCATATCACTTGGATCTCATCCCAATCTGAAATACTCTTCATTTCCCTTTCTGGAAATAAACACTACAGGAATAATCAGAGTTGTTGGAAAAGATTTGTGTACAAGGTTGTTTATGTCTGTTATTTTACAATGGCAAAAAATTAGAATCAACTTAAAACATTGAAAAATAAGTGTAAGTATAGTGCATCCTGAGGACAGAACGTTAGTAGAAAGACGCTAAAATTATGTTGTTTAGAGGAGCTGTTGATCTCTTAATTGTTATTTAGATTTTTTTAAGTTTCCTAAACTAAATCAATGCTACATCGAACATTTATTTGTAACTATTTATATCTGTCTACCTACTTACCTACGGACTTAAGTGTATAGATATAATGACTGATGTCTTAATTTTTGTAGGATGGATCCACAAAAGCGTAATTATTGTATCAAATAGCAGCACCTTTAAAATTTTAACACTTTACACTGACTATTTTACCACAGTGTTTCCAGAATTAATTGTTTGCAAACTTTTCATTTTTTTTTTTTTGCCAATCTCTTATAGCTAGAAATGGAATTTTATTGTTCAATTTTCAGTTCCATGACTATTGGTGAATGTCAATAACTTAACAAAACGTCTCCCCAAATTCCTTTCTACTTTTCTTCCCCCCTGCCTCCAAGCGTGGAGTTGGGGAACAGATGAGGAGAGATGCTTCCAAATTGGCCCAATGACAACCTCACTAACCGAAGTTATTTACTGATCATTATTTTCATAATAGCTAAAATCTGCATAACAATTTTCTGTTTATAAAATATTTTCATATACATCATCAAATTTAATAGGAGGTACCAACCATGTGCAAGATGGTCTGTAAAGCTCAGAAGCAGCTCATTATGCATAAATATAAAGTGCCTTTTATTACTCTGAACATTGTCAAGAGAGAAAGTGTTCATATTCCCACTGCCTTCTTCAATACTGATTTGGAAGGAGCCGTGAGTTGTATACATTTATTCTCGTGTTTGTGGTCCTGTTCCGTCTTCAATCTTTCATCACAGAGTATCTTAAAGCTGTTCATTCTTGATACCAAGTGCTATTTGGGGATGCATTTAAATTCTCTATGTGTGCCCAAAGCTTGCAAAAAGTATAATGTCTCAAAGTGGCAATTTCATGCTTACTTTAAGGCTCTGCCTTAAAATGTTGCCAGCCTGGGGCTGTGCAGAGAGAGAAAGGGCAGCAGCCCCCAAACAGAAGAGAGATGAGCTCTATTTAACTGAGCTCTTGCTCAGCATGGCATGGTTGCTGCTGTATGGAAAAATTGTTGGGTGCCCATCATTCCCACCAAATGGCCAGGGCATGGCTTGGTACGCCAAGAGGCGTACACAAGGTCAAGTTAAGAGAGGATCGCCTCCCTGGTTCTAGTTTAAGGAGAAAAGAGCCTTCTGCAGACAAAACCTGCCTCTGAAAAGGCTCAGCAGGACACAACATCAGAAGGTATTTGCCACAGTCTTGATATTGAAAGTCAAATAGCTTTCATTCATGAGCAAAGTCCATCTTCCTTTTTTATGTGTAGTGCTTATTGACAAAAGCAAAGTTGAGAATGGTAAAGAGGAATTGTTTGCTGCTGTGGCTTTCATACGGAGGAGGAACTGGCTGTACAGACAAGGCATCATGATGTGCCCCTCTGGGGAGGGGTTGTGGCCAGAGCAATAAAGCACAGACATTGATACAGGAAAGGCTCATGGCATGCCTCACTTCATATCCTTTCCCCTGCAGGCACTCATAGGATGCTGAGTTTGGGGGATGCTGTCACAAGTTGGGGCCAGCACAGCATATGGCAGCTTCTCCTTCCTCTGCATACCCCACCATGTAGGTTGTAAATTGTAAATTGGTTGATAATTATACTAGAGAATAGGGATGACAAATGGTCCATAGTGCCACCAAAGATACCAAGTGCAGGAAGTGCTATTGGCATGGGCCACGATGTGAATGACACCACCCCCCAGTAGTTGTGCAATACCCTATGGCCTGGATTCTTGAGTGAATTTTTTCTGTATCATTTAATGTTGGTTAGAATTCTGTTGATTGTCGTCTTCTACTCCTAAATCATTCATCTTCTTTGGTAAAAATATAAAGCAGTCCCCCATGCCTGCTGTGGCTCTGTTTTTCCAGATATACCAACCCACAGTGAAGGAGAGAATCTTTATTTCAAACCATTTCACATGCACTTCAGGCTTTATCAGCAATGAGAACTTAATTGAAGGAAATCAGATCTCCACATTCCTATCTGGGAATTATAGAAAAGCATGAGGACATGCATTGCAGTTTGAAGGATTTTGGAATACTCAATGACAGACTTTGGTGTGCCACATGGAAATATTTCACATGTGCATGCCTGCACATTTTATCCTGAGAACTTTATTTCTTGTCTGCTAAATAAGTTGTTCACTGACTTTAAGTAACTACTGAATTAAAAAATCTATAAGGTTACCCTGGGTTCAGGTAGTCATTTGCATGGAGGTAGCAGAGAGAGGCCAGACTAGGATGAACTAAATTCACAGGGGCTCCCTACTCAGAGGATGAGTCAGCCCTGTAGGACTTCCTCCTTGCAAAGGGAGGTGACTGGCTGGCCTGATCTTTTTAAGGTTGCTTTGATAGACTTTGTTCCTGTCGTCCAAATGGATTAAAAAATTAAAGTCACTTTAGATGAGTCTTTTCCATTCATTATTCATGTTTCAAGATTCATTTCTGATCCTTAAGAATAATGCAATCCCAGTCAGAGTTGCCATTGATGGTTGTGCAGACCTGACTTGGGATCCTAGATATGACATAAGTAGGCTGTGGAACCTAGGCAACCTACTAAATATCTTTGAGCCACATTTTTTACTGCAGTGATGTGAGAATAATGAGACAATGAGACTTAACTCAAGGAGTTGTTTTTTGAGATTAGGTGTACTGTCCTATACAAGAATACTGACACAGTTCCTGGTTAACTGTAGGTGCTCAGTGGATAGCAATTAAACCTGAATCTGGCTACTGACTAAGAAGTAGGAGAAAGCCAGTGTCTGGTGAGTGCAAATGTCCCAGGGTCATGTACAATTAAGTATTACAGTTTTCCTCAGTTGTCTTCAGTTCCTTCCAACCAATGCACCCAACCTTACTCTTCTAGTTAAAATCATATCAACCCATTTTAGATATTTATTTTTTTCAAGGATGCCTTTCTACAAATGTTTATTAGATACCTACTATGTTCTATGTGTTCAAGGCAGTTGAAGGCAACAGAGAAGATTTAGAGATGGATTAGAAATAGTCTATGCTCTGAAGAATTCATATTAAATGGATTAAAAAAAATTTTATTCATTGAATAAAAATGTCATAAAGTGGTGAGGTGATGATGGTGATGACAGTGGGGGTGGGCTGGGGGAGTGAGTCTTTCTAGAGATGAAGCCAAGTTTTTCTTATTCATCTTTGCATTGCCAGTGCCTAGTATAGATTTATATAAATTCAAACCAGATGACTGAATAAGTAAATGACCTCCACCCAGTAGCTGCGGGGTTTTACCACAGTGCTGCACTCACACACAGTCAAACATTTCTCATTTGAATCCATTTGAAGAGGTGCTTGTTTCCATTTTATTCTTTAAAGAGGTTCTTTTACAAATGAAAAGCACTACAAAGCAAAATTGACAATACGACACATGTTCAAATGGTACTGAAATGGCAAAGATCTCAAATCCAACAACTGTAATAAAAAAGCAAGATTGCTGGTTAAGAGAGCTAAGCAGGAAGGCACAGAGGGGCGATCCAATGGTGTCTTTGAAAGCTTTCTGCACCAGAGACCCGTTCTAAGAAGCAACCCACAGGTCTACTTACCTACTACGAGGGAAACATTTGGAGCTAAACTGAACTCAGAGCATGAGATAAGAGCATGAGATAAATGTTCTAACAATGTAGTGAGAAATTCTCTTTATCTCTGCTCCAGCTTTGATGGTACGGAGAAAGCTTACTGGTTGTTTTCATCCAAAGATGCTCCCAAGAAACACAATGGATCTTGAATTCTTATTTGGGGGGAATAAACACCCCTCTGTCCTGTCTGTGGAGCATTGCCTAAGCGAGCTAACTCGTGGAAACTCTCAGGACTGCCACTGTGGGCTTGTTAACCCTGAGGATTATTTGCTCTTCTGAGATATGAGGAAGAAAAAATTGACGCTCAGTAACTTCAGTTTCACTCAGTGTACCTGAAACACTTAGTTCTCCATCTCTTTGTGGGCAACCATTGTCTAACTATTGCCTACTGCATTAGACCCCAGATATTATCATTATTCGAACTCTCCAAATTTAAAATGCCCCATGTTTTTGATCATCCGAAACTGTTTAAAGACAACTGATGAATGACGTTAGCCCAAGCACCTGGGCCCAAGTACTCAACACTCTTTGCAAGTGTTTTGCTGTTTGCAAGGGGCTTTCATATGCATGATCTTGAGTTTCAACAAAATTTTGAGGCAGGTGGGAAGGGGTTGTTATCCTTATTTTATTTCTAAAGAAACAGTGGCTCAGAGAAGTCATTTGATGCACTCAACCAGAATCCCATGTTTTGGAGAAATGGAGTTGGGGCATAAACCCCGGTAAACTGACTGTGATTTCCACTTGAACAAACTCCATTACATGCAAAATTAGTCCTTGCCCATTAGGGATTCTGAGCAGAAAGAATTAACCAATACTGAAAATATGAATCTCAAAAGAATATTTTTCAGTCATTACCAGTATTGTTCAATGTTGACTTGTCTCTCAATATCTCCTTATAAAAGTTACTGAGATATTTGCTGACTCTTTTTCCCTCGAAATACTCCACAGCAAACAGATTAGCCAAACTGCAGTTCCATACCGTTAACTGTGCTCTCCCGGAAGGGATGAGGCACTGGGAAGTGGGGGCTGACCTTCTGGTCCTCCTTGTGGCTGGGAGCAGGTTAACCCTCGCCTTTGGCAGATGAAACAAGGATCTGTGGCCCCCACAGAGCCTTCTAGCTATGTTGGCCTTTGCTCTGTGAACTCTGCCCTCTTCTTCACAATAGGACATTTCGAAAACAAAGCCAACATTTGTGAAAGGTCAGCTGCCAAGAAGAGCAGAGAGTATCAGTGAAAATGACAGGAAGAAGATAAACAAACTGGAAAACATGGTCTCAAATGTTTACCCAGGCTGGCCATTTTAGGATAATGGCCTATAGGGCTGATAGCTAGAGAGTCTGGAAGGTGAAGTTCCCTGCCCTCTCTGCCCTACCCCCAGACATCGAAGGGACTTGTAGAGGCTGACTTCCGTACTGACTGTTCCTATCATTGGTTCTGATTATTTATACAAGGGTACTTTAAAAAGTTCGTGGAAGAATTAAATTAAAAGATAACACAGCTTCTTCTATGACCTTTCTGATCGCCCCTTGTATGTGTTGCTATCTAGTTTTAACACTTAAAAAAGAACATGCATGGAAAACACATTTAGCAGCTTGTGAATTATAATAATAATTGAAAGTAGTAAATTTGGTGCAGGGATGGGGGAGGTAGGAGGGGTAGAAGGAGAAGCCTGACTTTTCCTAAGTCCTGGTGTGCGCCACAGTTTATTTTTAATGAATAGTGTTTTTCCAGTCTCTTTCTAATAGTTCTTAAGTGACTCATTTTGTCCTATTGCAAATGTGTTTGTCTTGTAGGGGTACACCTGAAATGGTACTGACAATGCAGGTCTAGCTGGAGGTAGATTATCACTCAGCCCACCAGTGACAGTCACAGAGAGCGCAGGAGCCAGCAATCTTTTAGGTGGCCATTTATAGGAAATGTGCCCAGAGCACATGAGGACCCAGAGTCTCCTGAAGAGAATGTATGTGCTTGTTGAACCCATCTTGAGCTCGTTGAAGATTATGATTTACTTGGATGTGATTAGGTGAATCTTATGGCAGCATCTATCATGAGAGACAAACTTCCTCTAGATTTACCATAAGGTTCTGGACTTTGTCTTTGAAATCAATATCATAAGATATTAATGTTTCTATATAGGTCAGTGCCAAAGATTTGCGGTGTGGCACTACTAAAATTTATTAATTTATAATAGCAGTAAAGATAATTCCAGGAAATTTTCACTCTTGCAAGAATAGCCGAAGGCCCTCCCCTTGTTAAAAAATGTGGCTTATTATAATAGTGATCTGCATATCCTGGGGGCTAAATCATTTTCCTTGAAATGAAGCAACTCTAACAATTAAATCTGGATAAAAAGTTGCCTTTAACACTGGTAGGTATTCTGTCTCTTGCATCAGGTTTATAAAATAAATCTACTCAATAGCTGTTAGAATCATTTAGGGCTTTGGGAAAGATCTTAATAATATGTTAATTCCTTTTTAATTTTATTTAAAAATATTTACTTTTTATGTATCTATACACATATATAAATATATGTATCTATACACATATATGGCACTCCCCCCCTCTCTCACACACACAGACACCCACACACAACAGACACCCAGAAAGCCTTTCCTCATGTAAACTTTTCTTTTCTCTGTTAAGTCATTCTCCTATACAAGTGGAACCTTGAGTTTTTTAGCATTCATTTCTGTTTATACTTCTGTTACCAGTACACTGAGAGCATTGTGGAACATGCATGTTATCTTTTCACGAAGGAAGTATAGCATAAAAAGAACATTTGATTCAGGGTCAAGCTGACCTGATTTAAATCCTGGTTTTTCTTTTTGCAGGCTACCTGAGTTCAGATAAATTACCTAACTTTCCTGCACCTCTGTTTGCTCAGCAGTGAATTTGATATGATAATATGTACTGTATAGATTTGAGAATATCTATAGTGCAGATTTTCATATCTGTGTGTATGTGCAAGATGCTGTTCACAGCAGCACCTGAAGCAAAGTACTTAATGATTATGGCTATTATTATTACCTCTGTAATCATAACAATAATTAATAAATCATATTAACTTTTTCTATTCATAATATATTACTAGTCATATTTCTTGTTATTAGGAAGTTAGGATAATATATTGAAAAGTACAAGGATCTGTGGTTTGAAAGCCTGGATTATTTTCACTCAAGGAAACTTGAATCTTATTTTCCAAACAATGAAATGTGGATGATAATACTCTAATGTTCTTGCTCTTGCCCTGCATCTTTATAGTGTTAGGGTGAAGATAATTGTAGGTAAAGAAATAACCAGGTAAACATTCTTCATAAATTGTCAAATGATCTCCAAATGGTGCTTATTATTCTTGCTACACCTCATCATCATTGACATATTTGATAAGGCGGATTTACTTTGCATCTCACCCAGTAAGTTATCAAATTTTATATATACATTTAGATGGAGCACTCAAAGGTCCTTACAATATGGTACACAATTATTTTATGGTAATGGCTCCTTAGTGCAATGTTGTAATAAAATTTCAGTGTGAACATTTTTTGTAGTCCACAGCAATTAATAATTTCTGTTGACTGGATAAGTTAGAAAAGAAAGTCAGATACATCAACATGGCACAGGTAAGATAAACAGGTTTTGTTGTTGTTGTTGTTGTTGGGGGATGGGGGAGTCTTTTTTGTGCAGTTTTCATCAAGAGCTCTGGATTAGGGTTCCAGAGGCTCATGTAGTTCAAGCTCCATCTCTCAGCAGCTGATGATCCAAAGCAAAATCCAAAGGGCTGTAGCTTCCACGCGCTTGGTTCTTCCACTTCAGAGAGTGGGGTGATGGAAGTCGCATGAGGTGATTTTTTTCCTAAGACCTCTTGCACATTTAAAACTGAAGACTTTAGTGAAGACTGCGATGAGTATACTTACATGCATGTGAATGTATGTGTATATGAACATTTCTACCTCATCACATATTTTCTGGGTAGTCAGAAGGAAGCCTCTCATTTTAAGAGGGGGAGGAATTAGAAAAAAAAAAGTATGTGATATATATTTGAAAAATTAAATTTAAGAATAGATTATACCAATTTTGTAGGAAATAAAAATAACCCTTTGGCTAACACTACCATATTCAAATCTGACTCTTAAAATGCAAAGACTGTGCTTTAAATCATAGTTCTCTTAATTAGGGTCATTGCTACAAATGAAAGCCGATTTGGGTGCTCGTCTAATAAGAAAATGCCAGTTACGGTATATTATCAACCTTGACTTGCCAGGCATTGAATTTCCTGATGTGGTCTGCTGGGAACCTTAAATGAACAAGAGCAATTATAAACCTAAAGTCTGTAGCCATTTGTTGGCATTATCTCAGGATAATTTCCCTGAAACATTCATGATGAAATGCAAAGGTAGATAATTTAAAAATCCATTTAAAATAGCTGTGGTATAATTTAAGCTAAGGTCTTTCTCTATAGTGGACATTATAGTAAGACTGTGCATTTTGAAATGGAGTCTTTACAAATGATCTTTTCTTAGATATCATTGCCCTGGGAAGCACTTTAAACAAGTTTAAATAATTTTCTTAAGTATGGTATGAGTAAAGCAAAAATACTTGTACTATTTTGTTTTTGTTTAAATGAAGAAAATAATAAAAGTTCATTTTAAATGTAGTCTGCCAGTGTTTCATTCTTACCCAGAGAAAAGAAAAGAAAAAAAACTTAAAAAATAAAAGAAGTAAGAACATCACTGCTTTTTTCTCCCTTAGTATTTGCCCGTTGTTAAGCCTTATGTTCTTTAGGTGACTTGGGTAGAAAGTTAAAAGGTACAGACATGGTTATGTTGTGGATATATGAAAGTGGTAACTGTGTAGAGGGAAAACTGATTTAATTTTACCTTTAAAATTTCCCTCTATCAAATACTTTCTCCTTTATAAAAGAGGTCCCATAATAATTGGGAGCATAATGAAACAAAAGTGAGTCTTATAATAGGAAAAGTGCTAAGATGGATAGACAGGAAAATAGACAGACAGACAGATAGATAATATTGGGATGACAATGCCATATCCATGGTTATTTTTTCCCATCTCTCCATCTCTATCCATCTCTCTTTAATTTCTCCTCTTAAGTTTTTGAGTAGAAACTGAATATCAAGATTAAGGCTCAATACTAGCTCAATTTTATTGTTGATCTCTCAACTCAGAAAATATAGGTTTATAATGGAAGTCTTGACACAAGCTTCGCTCTAATAAACTACGAGATGGACCAATAAACTACAGCAAATGCCTATTACCAAGAGCCATTACTGCTCAGAGAACAGAGCAAAATTTATTTTTGTTCTGAATCTTGCTCGAGATCTCTAACATAGATAGGTAATTTTGGACTTTCTTTACATTGAAGGGAAGCCATTCCATGCTTATCCCAATGAGAAGCCTTGGACTTCCAGAGAAGGTGGTCTTTCCCTCTGACATCCCATGTGTGTCATATCAAAGTGGGATATGACTCATCTCTGAAGGAAACTCACATTGGGATAATGCAGAAAAGGCCTATGGTTCATATTCAAGACTGATTTTAAAGGGAACCACTTGAGAGGTGGTCAGCATATTGCTTTTCAGTTTCAATGGTGCCTTCATGCTCTATGTTTTTTTCTTCATCCTGGGCACTCTTTGGATGGGTTGCTTTAGATGGGTTGCAGTGGCTCCTCCTCAGACATTTATTTTTGGTACATTCTTATTTCTTCAAGTTCTAAGTTACCATCTCACTTATAATATTACAATCACTTACTTAGTAATGACAATTTGTTGAGAATGGCCACTTAATGTTACCCATAGTAGAATGATGAACAGTGGCTGAATCTGCTGCCTTCCAACCCCATGCTCTGGCCCTTAAACTCATTCTTACACATATCAGGTGTTTGTTGAGTACAGAGCCATTACTATTCATGTTACGAGGTTCATAGTTTCTGGTGCTGAATTCAAAGTCTCACATTTTTAAGATGGGCTTTAAGAAAGATGGATGCAAATAATTTCAGTGTTTAGGAAATGATCCCTGGGTGACTACTTCAGATGTTATTAATTTCCTACTTTCATTGAATTGTGGTTTTGGCCTTGATTCGTTCTAGGGATTTTTATCTCTGTTTTTGCCCTACTAAGGATGTAACTTCCTATTTGCTTTCCCAGAATCTGACATTGATCTTTTCCCTAAATTATTCCCTGCCTTACAGTGCAGTCTTGACACCCAAGCTCCTACCATCTCTTGGTTGTCACATTTATATTTTTGAACACCCTCATTTCTCCCTAATCTCCAGCACACACATAAGTTGCACCAGCTCCATCTTGGCAAATAGTGGAGATGAGATGAAATAGAACTCCTTTATAGAAAAGGATGGGCAAACTGTGCATCTATACTAAAATAAAATGCATAGACCAAAATTCTAACACCATCAAAACATAGAACACAGGGGAGTGTGTTACGCATACTTGCAAATTATACACTAGAAAAAAAGAACAAAATCTCAAGGAATAAGAAGAAAACAGTGGCGTGTCAATACATCCTTTACAAAGATCTTTCTTTACTATTTTGTCATCATTCTCTCAGCTTGTTGGTTGTTACAGTAAATAATTAGAGGCAGAGCAATTCTGAGCCATTTTATGTGAACATTGTTAGAGGAAATAAAGGTGAAGGCAGACAAACATAAAAACTACTAAGAAACCATGAACAGAGATGGCTAATTATAGAGCTGCTATTAAAATTCATTTTTTTCCCTCCTTGAAACAGAATTTTTGTTTGATAATTAACAGACCTACAGGGCCCATTACATTCTCAGACTCTGAAGGTATCGATCTCTCTGTCTCTTGCTGCCACATTTGTTCTTTCTGGGTCTTCTTCCCCTGAGAATTTTGCTGATTTCATAATTGAGGGGTAGAGTGAAGGCCGAGGAAGTTACCAAAGATGACCTGCTGTGTGAGGGACAGGAGGAGTATCTGCTGGGGCTGGGGGGGGCGGCTACTCAGTCACCCATACAATCTTCCTGTTTTATTTTATTTTATTTCATTTTTATCCTTGGGTATTTTTTTTTACAACTGTGAGATTCCACATCAGGGTATGGTTTTTAAAAAGCAAAAAGCATTCAAACCTACAAAATATGCATATTTAACCCAAACAATACTCTATCACTGGGGATATATACAACCTTAAAAATAAATGATTCCACCTAACTCAGATCCCTTTGTCTTTGGTCAATTGAAAGAAATGGAGAGCAAACAATTTTTACTACCATGAGCTCAATTCATAGTCAGAAGCTCTCAGTGGTGGTAAATTTGCTTATGAAACATCTCACCCCATTACCTAAGGAAGTTTTGCTTTGAGCTAAGGCTTCCCTACAAAAACCATCTTCTTGCCTCTCCTTCAGGACCCAGGATAGAGCCCAGTGGACTCCAAGGAATTTTTTCTAGGCTGTGAATGATGGGGTAAGGAGAAGGCATCTTAGAAGCAAGCTTTGTGTCTGTCTGTACTAGGACAATCTTCTCCAAGAAGAATGGGGTCTTGTCTGAGTGAAATTTTGATAGCAACAGGCAGTTTATGTAGCTCTGGATTCTATTCAAAGTTGTCCATTGGCAAATGGTTAGCATAAATACTCTGACCAGTGTAAAAACACTGACCATCTGATCTTAGGTAAATGGCACTCATATAAACCAAAAGCCAAGGAATAGATGCAGTGGGAAAAAACAAAACAAAACTGTAGAACTTCTTGTCTTTTGTATTTTTATTCTCCTAAAATAATTAGAGATTTTTTTTAAAAAAGATCCAATTTTAATAGCAGAAGACTCATTTTATTACTGAAGGGCAGTTTCAGATTGAATAAGTAGAGTGAAATGATTTTCCTTTAAATTTCTGTATTTTCTTTGATATGGATCTTGCACATAGTAGGACCCCAGTAAATTATTGCTAGGTGATTTTACACACACACACACACACACACACACACACACACACACACACACATTGAAATTGAAATTACATGTTCTGGGATTCAATAAAATAAAAAGAGAAAAAAACAGAAGGCATTTCGTGTTTAATTTCTCCTTCTCATTCTACTCTTGCAAATCTGCAAGAGAGAGTTGACACGATGGTGCTGGGAAATCAGTGATATGGATGGACCTTCTCTCCTTTGTGTGACGGGATTAACAAAACAGTGAGTCGAAGGAGGAGGAAACGAGTGTCACTTACAGGAGAACAAGGTCAGATCTGTTCTGACAACCTGGCAATGAAAAATCTTTTAATTCAAATGGAGCCATGGAAACCCCATGATCTAACTGAAGGTAGCCCTTGAATACCAGGAGTTCACACAGGGAGAGCATAGCTCCTTCAATGGGTCCACCCTTTTGGGATGTCCCTTGCCATGCTGGTCCATGGGAGGTTAGAGCCGACTGCTAATCTGACGTTCTCATGTGTTGCCTGCCTGTGTCACAGCTGTAACTTTACCACCAGGGCCTGAGATTTATTCCTGACATCTGGCACAAGTCATAAAAACAATACAGCCTAAAGTTGAAAGGCAGCAAGTGTGTCTAAGGCTGTCACTCAAATCCTGTCTATGTGCTTGGCTCCCTGTTCCCTTCACTAACCAGCCTCATTAGAATGTCATCTGAATGTTCTTGTCTCTTCAGCCCTGCCTGTGGCTTGTTTCCCTTTTTCTTTTTCTTCTTCTTTTTTTTCTTTTTGAGGCCAAAAGCCTGAACAATAATTTGATTCTTATTGTGGGGCAGTACTTTTAATGGTCATTTCTGAAGTTTAGTTGGTTCATAACCTCTGTAATCACAAGGCTCGGCATTTTTCTTCCTGAAGAATCTAAGTGAACAGGCAGGAATCTGTCCACATTCTCAGCCCCGGTCGTCCCTCCTTTCATCCTCCTGTCTCCCACACATGCCCCCATTGCTCTGCGACTCACCCCCCAACACAGGTCTGGCAATGGCAGCAAGAGGTCGACATCAAAGCTCGTTCCCAGCCAGCGGCTTGCCTCTAATGCTGGCATTGTAGAGAGACAGGGAAAGTGTGAGAGAGAGGGGCCGAGAGAGAGGGAGGGGGAAATGCCTTTGCCCGAAGAATAGATCAAAACCTCCCTTTCTCCCGCTCTTTGTAAGATGCCCGAGCGGACCGGGCATGGGTGGCGCGCAGCCGGGTTGGGACTGCATTAGCACTCTTTCAGTTTACAAACAAGAGGCCTAATTTAGAAGAAAAATCTCCTATCTGATTATTTCTTTGTGCTCATCCATGTGGAAAAAATGTCTGTTCAGGGTGGGGGAGTATTGAGGTAGCTTATTAACTCTTCAGGCTGAATCAAGATTGTGGAGGGCAATTAGGAGATCATTATTCATCCTTAATTTCCAGACTAAAAAAAAAAAAATAAGTTAAGGATTGCTAGTTTTGAATACTATATAAAAATATTAAGTAGATCTTATTATCACTCTTTCTAAGTAGCTGTTTTATAAGCAACACAGCTAATACTTTGTAGTATGTGGTCAAATACCTCCTATTTCTTAATTACGTTTTATGGCAATACAAGAGGATGCAATTAAGGTCACTGATAGAAAGTTCCAGAGAGTTTTTCAATACCTTCTGGATTATCGACACCATGACAGTTGCCAATTCCTTGGGTCCAGACTGACTGCAATGCCCACCAGGAGGTACTGCCAGGAAGTCCTGTTGTTGAATGATTTCACAAGTCTCTGCTGGAAAGGCTTATTAATTTCTCAGTAACAAATGAAGGGAAGAAATATAAGGTAGAAAAGACTGCATCATAGGGGGAGAGTCATTTTTTGTCCTTAAGGCAATATCTCAGTCTTTCCTAAGTTAGGCAAGGTAGAACCATGCCATGGAAAAAAATTTCTTCTGGCATTTTGGAGATAAAATATGTTTTAGAGAGATAGGATAAATTCAGATATTGGTTTTAGAATTAGAATATGTGTGGTCTTCCATTTCAGACAGTCTTTTTGATGATTCTCATATTGGTGTATTTTCCTAAATTTTCAGAAGCATTTCTTAGCTGGATACTTGGGGATCTTATGACTATGGTTTAAAATCTGCATAAAGCCACAGACTTGGGAAAACAACCAGGGGATCTAACCATTTATGGCAGGGAGCAGCCTCTTGTCTACAGGTAAGAGTGAGAACTGAATTGGAATTTGACCTTAGAGAACACCTTTGCTGAAGATCTAAATTTAGAGACAGTATCCCTAGTCCTTAACAGTTGAAATGTGTTCTTTCCTTCAAGGTAGGAGGAATGCAAAAATATTTTATCTTACATGTGACCACTAATTGATTCGTAGGAGTGATTTAGAGTACAATTTGAAGAGAATTCTCAGGTCATATCTGGGCTCAGTGACATGCTGTGAAAGATTATTGATGTCTACTCTGTGTGTATGTTTGGGGGGTATCTGCAGGAATAGTGGAGACATACTAGGTTTGCTATTTCTGAATTGAGTTATCTAAAGAATCCTTTTATTCTTTGAGGTCCCAGACACTAGAGAGCTATTGTTGATCACTATTTTGTCTTGTAATTGATAATAAATTGGTTTTCTTTTGTCTGATCTTGATATAGAAAACACTGTTGGTCCCATCTTCCCTGAATTTTTATGCGTAGGAGAAAGCTAGGTTCTGCTCCAGTTTTTTGCAGGGAAGGAAGTTCATTTTGCATAATATGTCAGTGATGAGAATCTCTTTATTTGCAGTGTTTGGGGAATAGCATGTGAGACAATTTTGGTCAAGAAAGTCTCTTTCCTGGATCTGAATTTGATCAATTTTATTTGCTTTCATGAGTGATTCAAAAGAAAAAAAAGGTACTCTCTTCTGGTCTTTGTTTTGTGTGAAGGTAATGATTAGAGCTGTTCTAGCCATGCTAGGACAAGGCTGAGGGAAAAATAACAGCACGCTGAATGCAGCATAGCAGAAAGACAGAGAGAATCTGCTTCTCTCATGAGTTTGTTGAGCTCTGACAAAGCCGTATTGGAACTGTTCTACCTGCAGACTTTTTGAACAAAAATCTACTTTTACCCAAACTTGAGATAGGTAAGGAAACATCAGTGGAAATCTGCTGGGTGTGTACCTATGAAGAACAGTAGGAGGTTTGAAAAGGATCTTTTACTGCTAAAGAAAAGCACACTAGAAAAAAATACTCTTTTCTGCCTCTGGCCATCATTATGTTAGATGTGATGCTTGGAGCTTTTCTAGCTACCTTGTAACCATGAGGCAAGAAGCCTGGGGAGTGAGGCCAACACTCCAAAGTGCTAGAATGCTGACTTTCTTGAACACTAAGATTAACTGTCTTTGTAAATAATGCACTCATTTTATTTTTTGAAATTATATATTTATTTAATTTTCATAGGTTAATAAAACAAATAACAGGGAAGGATTTAAGGTCAAAATAAATCATATGTTTGTAGCATATGAAAGCTAAATGATAGGATGAAATAATATGCAAAAGATGGGGTTGCTATAACTTTTTGTAAATGGTTTATTAGGTCTATTGATGTTCAATTAACTGAACATATTAAATGTGTACAATGTGATCAATTTTGACATACGTATACACTTGTGAATACTGTTTTCAGTGTAAGATCTTTTACATGCAGTTGTAATGGTATTGTCTGGTAAATTTTAGTTTCTGATTATTCATTGTTAATATATTTCTTTGTATGTAATATATAATAATATCTTTTGTATAATAATCTTGTATCCTGCAACATTTATTAACTCACTTATTTGTTCTTCTATCTTATTTTTGTGGATTAAAACAGATTTCTACATAGACGATTATGTGATCTATGAATAAACACAGTTTTTTTTCTTTCTTTCCAATAAAGATGCCTTTTATTTCCTCTTCTTGCCTTATTCAGTTTGCTAGATGTCCTATATAATTATTTATTTATTTATTTATTTATTTTTTATTTTGTCGATATACATTGTGGCTGATTATTGCTCCCCATCACCAAAACCTCCCTCCCTTCTGCCTCCCCCCCTCCCCCACAACAATGTCCTTTCTGTTTGCTTGTTGTATGAACTTCAAATAATTGTGGTTGTTATGTCTTCTTCCCCCCCCCCGGTTTGTGTGTGTGTGTGTGTGTGTGTGTGTGTGTGAATTTATATATTAATTTTTAGCTCCCACCAATAAGTGAGAACATGTGGTATTTCTCTTTCTGTGCCTGACTTGTTTCACTTAATATAATTCTCTCAAGGTCCATCCATGTTGTTGCAAATGGCAGTATTTCATTCATTTTTATAGCTGAGTAGTATTCCATTGTGTAGATGTACCACATTTTCCGTATCCACTCATCCAATGATGGGCATTTGGGCTGGTTCCAACTCTTGGCTATTGTAAAGAGTGCTGCGATGAACATTGGGGAACAGGTATACCTTCGACGTGATGATTTCCATTCCTCTGGGTATATTCCCAACAGTGGGATAGCTGGGTCGTATGGTAGATCTATCTGCAATTGTTTGAGGAACCTCCATACCATTTTCCATAGAGGCTGCACCATTTTGCAGTCCCACCAACAATGTATGAGAGTTCCTTTTTCTCCGCAGCCTCGCCAGCATTTATCGTTCAGAGTCTTTTGGATTTTAGCCATCCTAACTGGGGTTAGATGGTATCTCAATGTGGTTTTGATTTGCATTTCCCGGATGCTGAGTGATGTTGAGCATTTTTTCATATGTCTGTTGGCAATTTGTATATCTTCCTTAGAGAAATGCCTACTTAGCTCTTTTGCCCATTTTTTAATTGGGTTGTTTGTTTTCTTCTTGTAAAGTTGTTTGAGTTCCTTATATATTCTGGATATTAATCCTTTGTCAGATGTATATTTTGCAAATATTTTCTCCCACTCTGTTGGTTGTCTTTTAACTCTTTTAATTGTTTCTTTTGCTGTGCAGAAGCTTTTTAGTTTGATATAATCCCATTTGTTTATTTTTCCTTTGGTTGCCCATGCTTTTGGGGTCGTATTCATGAAGTCTGTGCCTAGTTCTATTTCCTGAAGTGTTTCTCCTATGTTTTCTTTAAGAAGTTTTATTGTTTCAGGGTGTATATTTAAATCCTTAATCCATTTTGAGTTGATTTTAGTATATGGTGAGAGGTATGGATCTAGTTTCATTCTCCTGCATATGATATCCAGTTATCCCAGCACCATTTGCTGAAGAGGCAGTCCCTTCCCCAGTGAACAGGCTTGGTGCCTTTGTCAAAGATCAGATGAAAGTAAGTGTGTGGGTTGATTTCTGGATTCTCTATTCTATTCCATTGGTCAGTGTTTCTGTTTTTATTCCAGTACCATACTGTTTTGGTTATTATAGCTTTGTAGTATAGCTTAAAGTCAGGTAGTGTTATGCCTCCAGCTTTATTTTTTTTGCTCAGCATTGCTTTGGCTATGCGTGGTCTTTTATTGTTCCATATAAATGTCTGAATAGTTTTTTCCATTTCTGAGAAAAATGTCTTTGGAATTTTGATGGGGATTGCATTGAATTTGTATATCACTTTGGGTAGTATGGACATTTTCACTATGTTGATTCTTCCAATCCAAGAGCATGGGATATCTTTCCATCTTCTCGTATCCTCTCTAATTTCTCTCAGCAGTGGTTTGTAGTTCTCATTATAGAGATTTTTCACATCCTTGGTTAACTCAATTCCTAAGTATTTTATTTTTTTGGTGGCTATTGTAAATGGGCAGGCTTTCTTGATTTCTCGTTCTGCATGTTCACTATTGGAGAAAAGAAATGCTACTGATTTTTGTGTGTTGATTTTGTATCCTGCTACTGTGCTGAAATCATTTATCAACTCCAAGAGTTTTTTTATAGAGGCTTTAGGCTGTTCGATATATAGGACCATGTCATCTGCAAACAGGGACAGTTTGATTTCATCTTTTCCAATCTGGATGCCCTTTATTTCCTTCTCTTCTCTGATTGCTCTGGCTAGTACTTCCAACACTATGTTGAATAGGAGTGGTGAGAGTGGGCATCCTTGTCTAGTTCCTGTTCTTAAAGGAAAAGCTTTCAGCTTTTCCCCATTCAGGATGATATTGGCAGTGGGTTTGGCATATATGGCTTTAATTATGTTGAGATACTTTCCCTCTATACCCAACTTATAGAGGGTCTTTGTCATGAATGAGTGCTGAACTTTATCAAATGCTTTTTCAGCATCTATAGATATGATCATATGGTCCTTGTGTTTGAGTTTATTAATATGGTGTATCACATTTATTGATTTGCGTATGTTGAACCAACCTTGCATCCCTGGGATGAATCCCACTTGATCGTGATGAATAATTTTACGTATGTGTTGCTGTATTCTGCTTGCTAGTATTTTATTGAGGATTTTTGCATCTATATTCATCAAGGATATCGGCCTGTAGTTTTCTTTTTTGGTTATATCTTTACCTGGTTTTGGTATCAGGATGATGTTTGCTTCATAGAATGAGTTTGGGAGATTTGCGTCCGTTTCAATCTTTTGGAATAGTTTGTAAAGAATCGGTGTCAATTCCTCTTTGAATGTTTGGTAAAATTCTGCTGTGAATCCATCTGGTCCTGGGCTTTTCTTTGTTGGAAGCCTTCTGATAACAGCTTCAATCTCCTTTATTGTTATTGGTCTGTTCAAATTTTCTACGTCTTCACGGTTCAGTTTTGGGAGCTTGTGTGTGTCCAGAAATTTATCCATTTCCTCCAGATTTTCAAATTTGTTGGCGTATAGTTGTTTATAGTAGTCTCGAATGATTCCTTGTATTTCAGATGAATCAGTTGTAATATCGCCTTTTTCATTTCTAATTTTTATTATTTGAGTCTTCTCTCTTCTCTTTTTTGTTAGCCATGCTAATGGTTTGTCAATTTTATTTATCTTTTCAGAAAACCAACTTTTTGATTCGTTGATCTTTTGAATTGTTTTTTGGTTTTCAATTTCATTCAGTTCTGCTCTGATCTTAATGATTTCTTTCCATCTGCTAACTTTAGGTTTGGATTGTTCTTGTTTTTCTAGTTCTTTAAGGTGAAGTGTTAGGTTGTTCACTTGCCATCTTTCCATTCTTCTGAAGTGAGCATTTAATGCAATAAATTTTCCCCTCAATACTGCCTTTGCAGTATCCCACAGGTTTTGGTATGATGTATCATTGTTTTCATTAGTTTCAATAAATTTTTTGATTTCCTGCTTGATTTCTTCTTGGACCCATATGTCATTAAGTAGAATGCTGTTTAATTTCCGTGGGTTTGTATAGTTTCCAGAGTTTTGTTTGTTATTAATTTCTAGTTTTAATCCATTGTGGTCTGAGAAGATACATGGGATAATTCCAATTTTTTTGAATTTATTGAGACTTGATTTGTGACCTAATATGTGATCTATCCTGGAGAATAATCCATGTGCTGATGAGAAGAATGAATATTCTGAGGTTGTTGGGTGGAATGTTCTGTAGATATCTGCCAATTCCAATTGGTCTAGCGTCTTGTTTAGATCTTGTGTTTCTCTACTGATTCTTTGCCTCGATGATCTGTCTAATATTGACAGTGGGGTGTTCAGGTCCCCTGCCATTATGGTATTAGTGTCTATTTCCTTCTTTAGGTCTAATAGAGTTTCTTTTATAAATCTGGCTGCTCCAACATTGGGTGCGTACATATTTATGATTGTTATGTCTTCTTGATGGATCAGTCCTTTTATCATTAAGTAGTGTCCCTCATTGTCTCTTTTTATGGTTTTTAGTTTAAAGTCTATTTTGTCAGATATAAGAATAGCTACTCCAGCTCGTTTTTCTTTTCTGTTTGCATGGTAAATCTTTTTCCATCCTTTCACTCTTAGTCTGTGTGAATCTTTATGGGTGAGGTGGGTCTCTTGTAGGCAGCATATAGTTGGGTCCTGCTTTTTGATCCAGTCAGCCAGTCTGTGTCTTTTGATTGGGGAATTTAAGCCTTTTACATTAAGAGTTGTTATTGAAAGGTGTTGATTTATTCCTAGCATTTTATTGGTTGTTTGGTTGTCTTAGGTGTCTTTTGTTCCTTGCTTTCTGATTTACTGTTTGTTTTCTGTGTTTGTTGGTTCCTTAGGTTATAGATAGTGTCTTTGTTAGCTTGTTTTCACTTCATGACTGCCATTTTTATTATACTAACGGGTTTAGATTTTTCTTGGGTTTTTATGGAAGTGGTAGTTATTTTTCAGGAACCAAACCCAGTACTCCCTTGAGGATTTCTTGTAAGGGTGGTCATGTGGTAGTGAACTCCCACAGTTTGTGTTTGTCTGAGAAATATACTATTTGTCCCTCATTTCGGAAGGATAGCCTTGCAGGGTAGAGTATTCTTGGCTGGCAATCTTTGTCTTTTAGTATTTTGAAAATATCATCCCATTCCTTTCTAGCTTTTAGGGTTTGTGATGAAAAGTCTGATGTTAACCTGATTGGGGCTCCCGTATAGGTGATTTGACGCTTCTCTCTTGCAGCTTTTAAGATTCTCTCTTTGTCTCTGAGTTTTGCCAATTTGACTATGACATGTCTTGGAGAAGGTCTTTTTGGGTTGAATACATTTGGAGATCGTTGAGCTTCCTGGATCTGAAGATCTGTGATTTTTCCTATACCTGGGAAGTTTTCTGCCACTATTTTGTTGAATATGTTTTCAATGGAATCTCCATTTTCCTCCCCTTCTGGAATACCCATGACTCGGATATTTGATCACTTAAGGTTGTCTGATATCTCTCTCAGATTTTCTTCAATGTCCTTGATTCTTTTTTCTTTCTTTTTGTCTGCTTGTGTTATTTCAAACAGCCCATCTTCAAGTTCAGAGGTTCTCTCTTCAACTTCGACAAGCCTGCTAGTTAAACTCTCCGTTGTGTTTTTTATTTCACTGAATAACTTCTTCAGTTCAGCAAGTTCTGCTACATTTTTTTTCAGGACATTGATTTCCTTGTACATTTCCTCTTTCAGATCCTGTATACTTTTCCTCATTTCATCATGATGTCTAGCTGAGTTTTCTTGTATCTCATTCAGTTTCCTTAGAATTATCACTCGAAATTCCTTGTCAGTCATTTCAAGGGCTTCTTGTTCTATAGGATCTAGAGTTTGGTGGTGTACTTTCTTGATTTTTTGTATTTCTGGTATCTTTTTTTTTGGTGTTTATTCATTGTGGCAGGGGGTTTCACAGTCCACAGGTTTGAGACTAATGACTAACTAGGATGTTGCTGTGGTTGCCAGTTTCGTATGGCTCCCGCCGTGACTGCTCAGTTGGCCTCTAGTGCCTTGTGTGTGTGGTTGCCTCGGGTCTTGGGCTTCTCTGGGGAGCCACCTTTCTGGTCAGCTTGGTCTCTGCTGGGCTGGTGGATCACGTACCACAGGGTGTGTGATCCCTGTTGAGCTTTCACTTCCTGTGCAGGACTTCTCCCCGTTCTGTGTGCTCTGGCCCAGGCTGTTAGATCGTGCAGTGGCGACCCCACCGGGTGTGTGGTTTCTGTCGAGTCTCCGCCTCCCTGGCCGCACGTCTCCCCACTCTGTGCGCACTGTGCTGGGCTGGGGCGTGTCTTCTGCACCCCTCGTCTATCAGCTGGGCCTTCAAGACCCTGCTCGGCACCACCTCGCCCAGGAAGTCTACCAGGTTTCTGCTAGGCACAGATGACCGGTCTCTTTGGGTGCCTTTGTAGCACTGTGTAGATCTTTCTCGGGTCTTTTTCACCTTTGTATCACCCCCCGGTATAAACTGAGTCTAGCGCCCACCTGCAGCCTGCTCTCCAGCAGGTTCAAGCGGACCTGGGAACTCTCCTACCACACTATTCCCAACCAGAAATTCGTTAGGCTTTTTTCCAAACTGGTGGCCGCAGAGATGGTCCTATATAATTTTGAATAGAGGTTGTAAACACAGACATTTCTCTTACTCCTGATCTCATGGGAGAAGTATTCAGTCCTTCACCATTAAATATGACATTAGCTGTAATGTTTTTATAGATGCCCATTATCAGGTTGAGAAAGTCCATTTATTCTTAGTTTGCTGAAAAATGTTTATCAGAAATAGATGTTGGATTTTGCCAAATGCTTTTGTCTGCACATATTGGAATGATCATATAGCTTATCAGTTTTGGTTTGTTAATATTGTGGATTAGGGACGAGCCCGTGGCGCACTTGGTAGAGTGCTGCGCTGGGAGCGTGGCGACGCTCCCGCCGCGGGTTCGGATCCTATATAGGACTGACCGGTGCACTCACTGGCTGAGTGCCGGTCATGAAAAAAAGAAAAAAAAAAAAAAAACCGACAAAAATATGGTGGATTACATTGATTAATCTTTGAATGAAAACCAAACTTGCTTTCCTATGATAAACCCCACTTAGTAATTTGTACAAATTGTTGGATTTAATCTACTAAAACATTGTTTAAAATTTTTGCTTCTGTGTTCAAAAGGAATATCTTTCTTCACTTTTGTAATTTGTCACAATTTGGTGTGCTTGTAATGTTAGTCTCGTAGAATACACTGGGAAGTACTATCTCCTTAATTTTCAGGAAGAGCTTCTGTATAATTGGTATTATCTCTTTCTTAAATGTTCAGTAATATTCACCCACTAAGCCATCTCAGCCTGTGGTTCTCTTTGCAGAAAAGTTTTTAACCATAAATTTAATCACTTCAGCAAATACAGGGTCATTCAGAAGATCTATTTTTTCTGGAATGAATATTGCTATTTTGTATCTTTAAAGAAATTGACCCATTTTACCTGAGTTGTGGACTTTATTGGCATAACGTTGTTCATAATATTTCTGAATTATCTATGTAATATCTGCAGAATCTAAAATGATGTCACATCTCACATTTTTGATATTTATAATTTATGTTTCTCCCTTTCCCTTTACTAATTAAGCCAGCTAAAGATTTATCAACTTTATAGATTTCCTCAAAGAACCAGGTTTGGTTTCACTGATTTTTCCCTATTACTTTTATGTTATCTACTTTATTGATTTGTACTTTGATCTTTATTATTTTCTTTTTTCTTCTTACTTTCATTTAAATTTGCTCCTATTTTCCATTTTCCTACTTTTTCTTCAGGTGAGAGCTGATATTAATTTTTTACCTTTCTTCTTTTAAAATACAAGGTGTTTATTGCTATAAATTTCCCTGCAATTGCTGCTTTAGAAGTATCTCACAGGCTTTGGAATGTTGTGTTTTGTTTTCATCAGTTCAAAATACTTCCTACTTTTCCTTTTGACTTTATTTTTTAAGGCATGGGTTAATTTTATGTATGTTATTTTATTTAAAATTTGGGAGGAATTATCCAGATATTTTTCTGTTAGTAATTGCCAATGGTTAGAGTGTATAATTTGTATGATTTGATTTTTAAAATATTATTCAACCTTGCTTTATGGCCCAGAATATAGTCTATATTGGTAAATGTTTTGTGTGCACTCAAATGTGAATTCTATTTTTGTTTGGTAGAGTTTTTATAAGTGTCAATTAGGTCAAGGGTTTTGACAGTGCTGTTCATTTTCTGTACCTTATCAATATTCTGTCTAATTGTTCTATTAATTATTAAGGAAGGTTGAATAATTCTCCAACTATAATTGGTGGTATTGAATATTTCTTCTTGAAGTTCTATCAGTATTTGATTCTCATATTTTGGAGTTTTGTTATTAGCTACATAAACATTTAGGATTTTTATATACTGTTGATAAATTGACACATTTATAATCAGAAAATATCCTCTTCTATTTGCAGTAGTATTTTTGTATGAAATATACTTTATGTGATATAAAAATAGCCACTCCAAATTTCTTTCGACTATTGTTAGTAGTGTTTATCTCTCCCCACTCTCTTTCTTTTAGCCTGTTTGTGTCTTTATATTTTAAGTTCATTTCTTGTAGGCAGCATACAGTTGGATCATGCTATTTTATCCAACATGATCATTTCTAGCTTTTAATCAGTTTTTTGGGGTAATTATCAATATGGTTAAATTTACATATACCATATTTATATACGTTTTTATATGTTGCATCTATTCTTTGTTTTCTTTTCCCTCTTTTTTCTCCATTCTTTGGGATTAAATTTTTTTATGATTCCCTTTTATCTCCATCATTACATTATCAGTTATCATTATTTGTGCTGTTTGTTAGTGGTTACTTTAGGGTTTATAGCATGTATTTTTGACTCATCCTATTCTATTTTCAAATAATATTATGACAGTTAATAGATGAGGGTACTTCAAAGAATTAACAGAAAGATTCAAATTATCTTTCAATTCTGTTTTTCCACGAACTTTTTGAAGTACACTCATATATTATAGGAAGCTTACTATGTTATCCTTCTATTTCCACCTTACCTTTTTGCTATTGTTGTATATTTTACTTCTGCATATGTTACAACTTCCCCCAAACATTATTTTTTAAATGATTATTTCTTTCTATGTGTGAGATTAGACAATACAAACTTCTTATTTAAATTTAAGAGAAAAACAATTTTTATACTTATCCATGTAGTTGTTATTTCAAGTGCTCTCCATTAGTTTTTGTAGGTCTATATTTCTCTCTGGTATCATTTTTTTCTTCCTGAACAAGTTTTTTCTTTCTTTCTTTCTTTTTCTTTTTTTTTTAACATTTATTTGAGCAGGATTCTGCTGCTGCTAAATTCTGTCAGATTTTGTATGTCCGATAAAACTCTTATTTCACCTTCATTTATGGAAGATTTTTTGGTGGGTATGTAATTCTAGGTTGAGAGACTTTTTCTTTTATCCTCTTCAGTACTTTAAAGAATATTTCCCCTGTTACTGTGGCTTGAATTGTTTCTGACAAATCTGCTGCCATTTATCTTTTTCCTCTGTAAGTAATATGCCTTTTTTTCTTGGGCTACTTTTAAGTTTTTCTCTTCATTACTTCCTTAAAGAAGTTTCGGTACATTTTATCATATTTCGTGTATCTGAAGTACATTGAGGTTTTTGTATCTTACCCCGTTTTCTCAGGGACTTTGATTACATGTATACTAAGTTTAAATTGCTTTAAGATGTCCAATACCTCAATGATGCTCTGTGCACTATATTCAGGCTGTGTGTGTGTGTGTGTGTGTGTGTGTGTGTGTGTGTGTGTTATCTTGAATTTTTTGTGTCCTCAAGTTCACTAACTTTTTCCTTTTCAGTATCTAATCTGCTGTTAATCCAATCCATTGTATTTATCATCTTCTACATTATATATTTTTTATCTCTATAAGCCCAAATGTTCTCTGAAAAAAAATATTTCCATGTCCTTTGTTAGCATGGACAATTTTTCCTTTATCTTCTTAAATATATAGATATTGTTATGATAACTTTTAATGTGTTCTATCTGTCATTTCTGGGTCTATTTCTATTGAATTCTTTTTCTCCTCTTATGGGTCATATTTTCTGCTTCTTTGTTATACCTGGTCATTTTTTATTGAATTCCAGATTTTGTGAAAATTTTCTTATTCACCTGTGAATATTTTTGTATTTCTGCAAGTATCTTTGAGCTTTGTAGCATGAGCATCTCATTCAATTCACCTAGGAGTGCCCCAGTTTTTAAACTAAACATCCTGCATCCCAGGAACCCTCCCATCCAGGGATAACTGGGATGATTGTTCACCCTAGTTACCTCGAAAAACTTTGATTTGTTTTGGCTTGCTTTTAAGGTTTATTAAGTGACCATTATTCTAGGTCTAAATATGTCCTACCACTGAGACAGTACCCTTCTGAGTTGTCTGCCTGATTCCTTTTGAATTATGATGTTTTCCATATTGTCAGTCACAGCAAGAACTATGCAACCTCCAGGAAATGTTCCCCTTGTTGCTTACAGGTGATTTTTCCCTGATATTTGTCGCTTTCTTCACACACACACACACACACACACACACACACACACACACACACACACACACACACACACACACACTCTGAAATACTTAGCTGAAGACTTAAGTGTGACCTTATGCAGATGTCTGTAGCTAACTGTGCAGCTCTTTCTTGTCTAGAATGCTGCCCTGTGAACTCTAGCTGCTGTGCTCTCCCTAGAATTCCAGTGTTGTCTCCCCATCTCCAGGAGACCTCCAGGGTCTGACGGCTTCCCTTTCTCTGCATGGCAGTGTGCCAGGGTTCTCCTGGTTATAAGCTGGAAAATTACAAGAAATCATAGCTCACATCATTTGTTTCTTCTTTTGCAGGAATCACTGTCTGTGCTGCCAATATCTATTGTCTGAAAAGGGGTATTTATTGTGTCTAGTTTTATATGGTTTCATGTGGAAGGATAAATCCCATCAATGTTATTTTATCTTGTCCAGAGCAGAAATCTAGTGCCACAATTTCAAAGCTCTTTTTGCAGGGTTTTCTTTATTTGTAGGCAAAAAATATCTTCACTGATATAAATGCCTAGCATGGTATTTTGGAAAGAAAACTGGTGTCAGTGTCAAAACACCTGGATTTAACTCTTATCTTTAATTTATATGACCTGACATCCTTAACTAAGACACTTAACATCCTTGATCCTCAGATTCCTCATCTGTGGAATGAAGATAACAAGAAGGCATAATGTTTTCAGGCTTGAGGATAAATCTGTTTTAATTTTTTTTAAATGTAAAGCTTTGTGCAAATATAAATTAATTCAATGATTATTTAGAGTTATTAAATGAAAATAAAATTAAAGAAGCCTTTTATTTCCATGTGAAAGCTTAGATACAACAACCAAACATATTGGTACACAGCTTTAGCACCACCATTTACAAAATGCTTTTATTTTTGAGGGTTTCAACTAACCACCACAGTAATCCAGGATGTAGTTCTTGACATCAATGCTGGAAAATCTAGGAGTTTAAATGATTATTTTTATGATCACATAATTGGTACTTGGCAGAAGCAAGACTCTGCTTTCTACCATAATATGCACCATTACTTAATACTTTATAGAGATAGAAGAACAAAATTTTGAAAGAAGAAAACTAGGACATTTAATGACAGTTCTTTTCCACATAGAACTCCAGAAGTGATCCAGTAAATATATAAAGAATAAAGAAATCCAAAGGACCACATTTTTTTTTTACTGTAACTTCTAAATCTATAAACCACCCAGCTATGTAATAAGGCAATATCTACACCCTTACTGATTCTTTGAGTGACCACATCTTTCAATATCATTCAAGTCTTCGCTTTAGTTCGACATTGTAGATTGCTTATTCAGTAGCCTTTCCCATTCCTTCTTGGTTTCAGAGGCTGATTTTGTTTAGATGTCCACCCATCTTCTTCTCCTCAACTCAGGGGTAGATCCTGATTAGAGTAAATCAAGGAGCACATTACATTTATAAAATTAACCCCTGCTGAGACATGTAGCTATAAATCAGTTTTTTCCCCTCCATTGATTGCTATAAGCGTATGAAAATATCACAGTGCAACTATCTATTTTCATGTCAATATTTATATTTTCCCTTTTCCCCCTTGATTTTATGAAACTAACATCATGAGCATTTTTGTACATATCCCTTGGAGTTGTGAGTTTTGTTTTCTCTTTATTTATTTATTTAAATGAATAACTTTTGGCTTATTTATCTTATCTGCTATGTTTTTGTTTTCTGTCTTAATATTTTTTTCTGTCTCCATTTCTGTTTAACAATGTGCTGAGGAGGCCATCTCTGGCAGTAAAAAAATATATAAAAAAAGAAAAAAAATAGTCATTTTCATTTACCATCTTGGTTGCATTAATCATTTTGTTTACTTTTCTTTAAGTCATTTTATAAATAATTTACAGAATTAAGAGAAAAGGGAAGGTGAAAAACAAGTTTATTAGAAATTTTAGGGAAAATTTAAACATAGCAAACCCAAAATTTTATTCAACATTTTCCTGGTTTTAAATGCACATATAAATATATAAAAATATATTTACAATATAAATGTTATACTCCAAGCAATGTATCAAAATGCAACTAACTGCTCATCAACTGTAAATACTCATCCAACTTGTAAATACTGATTCCAGATATGAATAAATCTTTAAAATTTGAACTTACTTTTACTTCCGTTTCTTCTCCTTGTATTTGCATTGTTAAAATAGTTCTGAAAAATCTGATAGTTCATCATTTTGTTCAAGAGAGTTGACTATCTTCTTTGCTCCATAATTGCAAAATATTTTATCTTTTAACTTATAAACATCAACTATAATAGTCAACTCAATAAACTTAAACAAATTCTATAGCACCTATTTCCTCCTAATCATCTCTATACCTGCCTTTAGCATGTGCCCATGTGAAAACTATCTTTTGGCGGCAAAAGCTATAGATATTTGTTACAAGTATCACTGACCAAAATAGGGGTGTCAGGTAACAGCACATATTTGGGAAGGGTGCAAGGCAGGGATAATAAAGCATAAAAAAGAGAGAATACCTCACAGATATTACTTCTAATTTATATTTTTAAATGTTGTTTTAAGACTTCTTCCATAATTCTGAAAGAGATAAAATTTTTCTAAATTTCAAACTTATTTTCCTGCTGAGACAGAGTCAATTAGTATTATGAAAATGGAGATTTATCTTTTTTTCATTGTATTGTTGGTTATCTCAATTATTTCTCATGATCTGACTTGGAGGCCAGTAAACTTTGTAAGGAAGAAATACTATGTCATTCTCTTTTAATATAAGGGATTTTTTCTTGCAAAAAAGAGATGTTCTAAGTCTTTTCCAGATGGAGGGTGTAGTGGATTGAATTATGTTCCCCCAAAATTCATTGAAGCTTGAATTGTATCCCCCACGTTTTATGTATTAGAAACTTAGCCCCCCCCCCCCCCCCCCCCGGTTAAGAGGGTGGAAAATCCTATTATGGTAATTGAAAGGTGGAGCCTTGAATAGATGATTGGATTGTAGGACTGTGCCCTAGTGAATGGATTAAAAATGGTGGTCAGGGGTGTGGTTCTAAGGGCTTTAAGAGAAGAGGAGAGTCTGTCTTGCTCTCTCTGCTCTCTCTGCTTCCACCATTTGGCAATGCAAGACCCCTGGGTCACTTTTGCCACCACCAGATTGACTTCGGACTTCTCAGCCTCAGAAACTGTAAGCAATAAATTTCATTTTCTTTATAAATCACCCAGTTCTGTGTATTTTGTTATAAGCAACACAAAACAGACTAATACAGAGGGGTTTATGACAAAGAATGGTAAGTAGAATTTTGTGAAAATCCAAAAAATGGAGTTATAACAGAATAATAGAGCTGAGCCTCTACCTTTTTCAGCTATTGCTGCAATAGTGCTGTGTAACAAATTGCCCCAGGATTGGTGGCTTAAAACAGTAAGCATCTATTTCTCATTCACAGATCTGATGGTCAGCTGAAACTCTGCTGGGCTAGTCTGGACTCCAAGTTATCAGAGGATCAGGTATGTTCCACAGGATCTCATTCTGGGACCCAGACTGATGGAGCAGTAACTACCTACATGCTTTTCTCAAAGTGGTAATTGCATCATAAGAAGCCAAGGAGAAAATACAAGCATATTTATGGCTTTTGCTAATGGTCTGCTAATATGTCTGTTAATAGTCCATTGGCCAAAGTGATTCACATGCCAAGCCCAATATTAGTGGGAGGGAGAAGTAGATTCCACTCAAGGTGGGAAGGTGCTGCAAAGTTACATTTGTGGTGAAGAGTGCACATATATTCATATATTCATTGGATTAAAGTATTGGGACCTATAATCTGGTCTTCTGCAGCTTTTTTAGAAAGTGATGTGGGACTTAAGGCTGTTCTAAGATCCTTAGTAAAAGATTTTATTGCCTTACTTTGAGAAAAGTATCTGAGTTGTTTAAGCTATAATCCTTCCCTCTTTGTAGTCTCCTTGACAATCAGGGTCATTGAGACTCTGGCCAGTAACAAGATCTCACTCCTCATTTGTTGTACTAAAGCTCTAAAAAATTCAAAGTGACCATGTGGCAGTATCAGCTTTCAGTGTAGAGGTGCTATTATTTGGCACCACAATGGAAGTATCTCACACTTAGATTTAAAACTTTTAGATATGCAGAGCTAGCATCTTTATCAAAACAGCCAACATTTTGAGTATGAGTCACGTGTTGTAAGTGTGCATGATGGCACCTTTGTTACCATATCCTTTCATCCTTTTGACTATGCCAGAAACATCTCTATATGTTAATAATTGATTTGGATATGCTGTAACATATTGGAAACATTGCAAGGTGGTATTCAACAACTGGATTTATAGCTCAGTATTCAACAGCACATTTCAGTGTTCTATTTTGTCATCTTTTTATGGATGATAAGTACCTGATGCAACCAGGAAATACCATTTCAACTTTGCTAGACAACTGTAATAAGAGTGAGAATATTTCCAACAAAATTAAAAACTGCTTAGTTTCCTTCAAACGATGCCCTTAACATTTTACCAAATACAGGTGATGCAGTGGAATTTGTGTTTGAGCACAATCCATACTTTGTGTCAATTAATTTCTGAATGGAATTCTATTTTCTTACTTGCAAAATGAAAACAAAGAATTTGAGCTGTCCTTGTAGACTGACCTCATGTAGTGCATGCTTCTCATTAGGGTGGGCTCCATGGGGCAGTTGGAAGACAGAGTGAGGAAGCGGCTATGTTGTAGCACACACACTCCTTCACCCAGTTAGTCCATCAAATATGAATTCAGGTGTTGCTGTGAAGGTATTTTAAAAATGTGAATAAAATCTTCAATTCATTGATCCATTGTTAATCAAAAAGAGACCATTCAGGGTAGTCCTACCTAACTAGGTAAGCCCTTTAAAAGAGGGTTAGGCCTTTCTTGGGTCCAGAGACTTCAAACAGCTCTGTCTCTACAACTGCTCCCCATACCCCTGGATCTTCCTTGTTGACTGAAGCTTGTGGACAAAAAATTCAGCCTGTATCCATAGGTTGAAGTCTGTTTGTGATCTGCCCTTCCTGACTGCCTTGTCTAAGAACTTTGAACTTGGTTAGCCAGCCCCAACAATTGTGTAAGCCAATTCCTTGTAATAAATCTTTTTATATATGTATATATAGACACATATAAGTAGATGTAGATATAGACCTATATAAATCCATACATCTATTTTCACCTATATCTCTAATCTCCTACTGGTTCTGCTTCTCAGGTTGAAGTCTGACTTATAGAGACCTTCAGTATCCTTCTAACTTCACTTCCAGAAAGTCAGTAGGAACAACTAGTACTTGAGCGAAGAAGGATGTGCCCCAACATAATTTCTTAGTCCTCAGCTGTTTCACTGAGTCTTACCAGTTAATAATGCCTTTTCCTCCATATAATCTTTGTTCTTTCAATCAAACTTTATTCCACTGGGCAAAGACTTTATAAATAAGACCCCAAAAGGACAAGCAACAAAAGAAAAAATAAACAAATAGGATTATATCAAACTAAAAAGCTCCTGCACAGCAAAGGAAACAATCAGCAGAGTGAAATGACAACCTAAAGAATCAGAGAAAAAGTCTGCAAACTATATATCTGACAAGGGATTCATATTCAAAATAAACATGGAACTTAATTTCACAGTAAAAACCAAATAACCCAATTAAAAAGTGGGCAAATAGCTGAATAAACATTTTTTCTAAAGAAGACGTACAAATGGCCAACAGGTACATGAAAAAATGCTTGGAGGCACCCCCAGAGAGGCCTGAGACCTGCGGTGACCATGTACCCTGAGGCAAAAGTATGATTGAGCAGATTGGTGCTACTGCTGCCAGACCCCACCCCCACCCTGGGTGAATGTATGAGCCATATGTCCCAAGGCTCCAGTGTGGGAACAGGTAGGTGCCTCTGCTGGACTCCCAGCCCAATCCAATCTCCAAGGCCCAGAGAGGCCCAAACGTTCTGCTCACAGAAGTTATAACAATCATAACTTTATATGCACCTAATGTTGGAGCAGCCAGATTTATAAAGCTAACTCTATTAGACCTAAAGAAGGAGATAGGCACTAATACCATAATAGCAGGTGACCCGAACACTCCAGTATCAATATTGGACAGATCATCTAGGCAAAGAATCAGCAGAGAAACATAAGATCTAAACAACACTTTAGACCAATTGGACTTGGCAGATATCTACAGAACATCCCATCCAACAACCTCAGAATATTCATTCTTATCATCAGCACATGGAACATTCTCCAGGATACATTGCATGTTAGGTCACAAATCAAGTCTCAACAAATTAAAAAAAAATTGGAATTATCCCATGTATTTTTTCAGATCACAATGGATTAAAATTAGAAATCAATAACAAATGAAATTCTGGAAACTATACAAACACAAGGAAATTAAGCAGCATTCTACATAATGACTTATGGGTCCAAGAAGAAATCAAACAGGAAATCAAAAAATTTATTGACACTAATGAAAACAATGATACATTATACCAAAACCTGAGCGATACTGCAAAAGCGCTACTAAGGGGGAAATTTATCACTTTAAATGCTTACTTCAGAAGAATGGAAAGATGGAAAGTAAACAACCTAATACTTCACCTTAAAGAACTAGAAATAAAAGAATAATCCAAACCCAAAGTTAGCAGATAGAAAGAAATCATTAAGATCAGAGCAGAACTTAATGAAATTGAAACCCAAAAAATGACACAAAAGATCAATGAATCAAAAAGTTGATTTTATGAAAAGATAAATAAAACTGACAAACCATTATCACGGCTAACTAAAAAAAGAAGATCAAAGATCCAAATAACAAAAACTAGAAATGAAAAAGGTGATATTACAACTGGTACATCAGAAATACAGGAAATCATCAGTGACTACTATAAGCAACTATATGCCAACAAATTTGAAAATCTGGAGGGGGCCGACCCCGTGGCGCACTCAGGAGAGTGTGGCGCTGGGAGTGCAGCAGTGCTCCTGCCACGGGTTCGGATCCTATATAGGGATGGCCGGTGTGCTCACTGGCTGAGCATGGTGTGGCCGGTCACAGAAAAGACAAAAAAAAAAAAAAAGAAAAGAAAAGAAAATCTGGAGGAAATGGATAAATTTCTGGACACATACAAACTACCAAAACTGAGCCAAGACGATGCAGACAATCTGAACAGACCAATAACAATAAAAGAGATTGAAGCTGTTATCAGAAGGCTCCCCAAAAAAGAAAAGCCCAGGACCAGATGGGTTCCCAGCAGAATTCTACCAAACATTCAAAGAGGAATTGACACCAATTCTCTGCAAGCTAATCCAAAAGATTGAAATAGAGGCAATTCTCCCAAACTCATTCTATGAAGAAAATATCACCCTGATATCAAAACCAGATAAAGACACAACAAAAACAGAAAACTATAGGCCAATATCCTTGATGAATATAGATGCAAAAATCCTCAATAAAATACAAGCTAACAGGATACAGCAACACATACACAAAATTATACACCATGATCAAGTGGGACCCATCCCAGGGATGCAAGGTTGGTTCAACATACACAAATCAGTAAGTGTGAAACACCATATCAGTAAAATCGAACAAAAGGATCATATGATCATCTCTATAGATGCTGTAAAAGCATTTGATAAAATTCAACACTCATTCATGATAAAGACCCTCTATAAGTTAGGTATAGATGTAAAGTATCTCAACATAATAAAAGCCATATATGATAAACCCACTGTCAATATCATCCTGAATGGGGAAAAGCTAAAAGCTTTTCCTTTAAGAAGAGGAACTAGACAAGGATGCCCACTCTCACCACTCCTCTTCAACATAGTGTTGGAAGTACTAGCCAGAGCAATCAGAGAAGAGAAGGAAATAAAGGGCATCCAGATTGGAAAAGATGAAGTCAAACTGTCCCTGTTTGCACATGACATGATCCTATATATTGAACAGCCTAAAGCCTCTACAAAAAAACTCTTGGAGTTGATAAAGGATTTCAGCAAAGTAGCAGGATACAAAATCAACACACAAAAATCAGCAGCATTTCTATTCTCCAATAGTGAACATGCAGAAAGAGAAATCAAGAAAACTAGCCCAGTTACAGTAGCCACCAAAAAAATAAATACTAGGAATAGAGTTAACAAAGCATGTGAAAAATCTCCATAATGAGAACTACAAACCACTGCTGAGAGAAATTAAAGAGGCCACAAGAAGATGGAAAGATATCCAATGCTCTTGGACTGGAAAAATCAACATTGTGAAAATGTCCATACTACCCAAAGTGATATACACATTCAATGCAATCCCCATCAAAATTCCAATGACATTTTTCTCAGAAATGGAAAAATCTATCCAGACATTTATATAGAATAACAAAAGACCATGTGTAGCCAAACCAATTCTCAGCAAAATTAATTAATTAATTAAGTAATTAATAAAGCTGGAGGCATAACACTACCTGACTTTAAACTATAGTACAAACCTATCATAACTAAAATAGCATGGTACTGGCAAAAAAAAAAAAAAAAAAAAGACACACAGATCAATGGAATAGAATAGAGATCCAGAAATCAACCCACATGCTTACAGCCATCTGATCTTTGACAAAGGCACCAAGCCTATGCACTGGGGAAGAAACTGCCTCTTCAGCAAATGGTGCTGGGATAACTGGATATCCTTTTGCAAGAGAATGAAACTAGACCTGTACCTCTCACCATATACCAAAATCAACTCAAAATGGATTAAAGAATTAAATATACACCCTGAAACAATAAAACTTCTTTAAAAAACATAAGAGAAACACTCCAGGAAGTGGGACTGGGCACAGACTTCATGAATACAACCCCCAAAGCACAGGCAACCAAAGAAAAATAATCAAATGGGATTATATCAAACTAAAAAGCTTCTGCACAGCAAAAGAAACAATTAACAGAGTTAAAAGACACCCAACAGAATGAGAGAAAATATTTACAAAATATACATCTGACAAAGGATTAATATCCAGGATATACAAAGAACTGAAACAACTTTAAAACAAAAAAGAAATAACCGAATTTAAAAATGGGCAAATGAGCTGACTAGGCATTTTTCAAAGGAAGATATATGAATGGCCAACAGACACATGAACAAATGCTCAACATCACTCAGTATTCGGGAAATGCAAATTAAAACCACACTGAGATACCATCTCACCCCAGTTAGGATGGCTAATATCCAAAAGACTGTGAATGATAAATGCTGGCGAGGTTGCAGTGAAAAAGGAACTCTCATACACTGTTGGTGGGACTGCAAAGTGGTGCAGCCTCTATGAAAAATGGTATGGAGGTTCCTTAAACAATTGCAGATAGATCTACCGTATGATTCCACTGCTGGGAATATACCCAGAGGAATGGAAATCATCAAGTCGAAGGTATACCTGTTCTCCAGTGTTCATTGCAGCACTATTTACAATAGCTAAGAGTTGGAACCAGCCCAAATGTCCATCATCAGATGAGTGGATATGGAAAATGTGGAAAATAGCTATACAATGGAATACTACTCTACTATAAAAAAGAATGAAATATTGCCATTTGCAACAACAAGGATGGACCTAGAGAGAATTGTATTAAGTGAAATGAGTCAGGCACAGAAAGAGAAATACCTCATGTCTCACTTATTTGTGGGAGCTAAAAATGAATAAATAAATACACAAATACCCTGGGGGGCGGGGGAAGAAGACACAACAATCACAATCCTTGAAGTTGTTATGACAAGCGAACAGATATGAGGTTGTTGGGAGGTACGGGGAATTGGGAGGGGGAAGGGAGGTTTTGGTAATGGACCACAATAACCAACCACATTGTATATTGATAACATAAAATAACATTTATTTTAAAAAAGATAAAATGCTCAACATCAATAATCATTAGGGAAAAGCAAATCATAACCACATTGAGATACCATCTCACCCAAGTTAGACTGGCTGTTATCAAAAAGACTGAGAAAAATAAATGCTGGTGAGGATGTGAAGAAAGGGAAACTCTTCTACACTGTTAGTGGAACTGTAAATTAGTATAGCCATTATGGAAAACACTGTGGAGTCTTCTCAAACAAATACAGATAGAACTACTATACCATTCAGCAATCCCACTACTGGGTATACACAAAGAAGTGGAAATTATCATGTTGAAGGGATACTTGCACTCCCATGTTGATCACACCTCCTTTTACAGTAGTCAAGAAATGGAATCAATCTAAATGTCCACCAATGGATGACTGAATCAGGAAAATGTGGTGTATTTCCAAAATGAAACACTACTCAGCCATAAAAAAGAATGAAATTCTGTCACGCACAGCAATATAGATGAGCTTGGAGAAAATTATGTTGAGTGAAATAAGCCAGAAAAAGAAAGAGAAATACCACATATCCTCACTCATAAGTGGGAGCTAAAAAAGAAAGAAAGACCGACCTCAATAATATGTTCAATTTTCAGAAGGAGAGAACAGACCTATGGTTACTAGAGGTGGAAAAGGGGTAATGGGAGAGGGGCTAGGGAGAAATTGGGTAAGAGACACAAAGAATAATTATGATTTTTAATAATGAACATGTTAATAATATTGATTTGGTCATACATATTGTGCACAAATGTTGACGGTCAACTCTGTACCCCATAAATATGTAGAGTCAATTATGTTTCAATTGAAAAATACATTTTAAAAAAATCAATATTAAATAGGACTAGACAGACAATAATCAGAAGACATTTGAGGAAAGCATCTGAAATGAAAGCTAACTAAAGTAAACATAAAAAAAGAATTTAGAGAAAAGAAAAAATTACCAGCAGTAGAAGAAATTTCTCTTCTCCACAAAAAAGAAAACAAGTAATAATATTCTTAGTTATGAGTAGATATTTTACCCATGGAACAAGGATATTTTGAGGCAAAAAATAGAAATCCGAGAATGAGAAGGAACTCTTAGAGACTAAAAATTGTTTCAAACAAAATAAAATTTCAGCAACTGAGTTAAGTGTGAAGCAAAACAAAACACTGAGAGCACACACTGTATGATTCCAAGTACATGAAGTTCAATACAGGCGAAACTAATCTATGGCGCTAGAACTCAGAATAGAGATTGCCTATTAGTGTGTGATTAGGGACTGTTCAGATGGGGTGATGAAAATGTTCTCTAGCTTAGTTGTGGGGTGGTCATGTGGACATATACACTCATCAAAACTCATTAGAATGTACTCCTAGAATCTTTGCACTTCATTCCGTATACATTTTACTTTGATTTAAAATATACTGAAAATAACACCGTTAAATGAAATGGTTAAAAAAAAAGAAATTAGATATAAAATCTAGAAGATTCAATACTTAACTAATGGCATTTCTAGAAAAAGCCAACAGAATAAAATTACAAATTAAATAAGTAACTTTTTAAGAATCAAAGGATAGGAATCCCCAGATTGAAATATTCCCCCTAAAACCCCAAAGTGATGAGTGAGAGGAGATCAGTACCCAGGCGCCGTATGTTGCCATTTTAGAACTCCAGGAATGAAAGTTTTGAAAGCTCTCACGAGGAAGGAACAGATCACATGCACATACAGAGGATGAATAATTAGAATATCTCTGGCTGTTTCAAAAATAAGACTCATCAGAAGAAAGTGAAAGAATGTCTTCATGATCCTGGATGAAAATTTTTTCAGCCTAAGACAGGGAGTAACTATTGACCAATTGTGAGAAGAAAAATAAAGACATTTGGCTCTAAATGTTCTCAAAGTGTTATCTTTCATGCTCCTTTCTCATAAAATTACCAGAGGATGTGCTCCACCCAAATAAGGAAATAAGTCAGGTGAGAGAAGAAGACAGGTATGTGACACACCACACAGGGGCAGGAAATGCCCAGATGGCAGTCGCACTGGGGCCTGGAGACAAACTGTCCAATTTGGGATAAAAGGCCTGAGGGTTCAGAAGGAATGTGTGTGTGTGTGTGTATTTTTTTTTTTTAATAAAAGAAAATACTTTTACCTGAAATGTATAATGAGATTGAGAGGAGTTTGGGATAAACATTTTTTGACAGGTACATAGGAAACTAAGAAAAAATACTGCATTTATTAACTTCAGAGGAAAAATTAAAATAAGAATTTGAATAAAACCATGACACATAGAAAGAAAATTTAGTACTTTCTGCTGTAACTGTAAATAATATTTAAGTGGTCACGGTAATATGAACACTATGTATTGACTTAACCCAAATTGTTTTATAACTCTGTTGGGAAACTGAGTGGGGAAGTGTGTATTTGCGTGCATATGGGGAGGCAGTTAAGAGCATCTGATTCTCATCTCCCATTTCAGGAGGTGATAGGCAATGTCTAATATATAGCAGCTGAGAAACAGCAATGCAAAGATATTATTAATAAGCATGGGAATAAAAACCAGAAGCAATAAGTAAGAGTTAAAAATGGTTTGTTTTGAGGGACAAAGATCTTGAGGGCGAAGGGCTAAAGAACCCTTGTTTTTTATTTTATCAGACTTTACAAAATACAGTCCTGTGTGGCTTAATGACAGGATACATTCTGATAAATACATCATTACATAATTTCATCATGTGCAAACATCATAAAGTGTACTTTACAAACCTAAATAGTATAGTCTACTACACAACTAGGATATATGGTACAGCCATTGTAATCTTCTGGGACCACTGTAGTATATGTGATCATCTTTGACTGAAACATCATTAGGTGGCTTATGACTGTATGTCCATTTGGCTTTTATACAAATAAATATTGGGTGAAAATTAAAATAAGATTAAAAAATACTTAAGAGACTTTTTCTAAAGATCGAAACATGATATACCCTGGTTAAACTAATTCACTATAAAAATATTTGTTATTATTATTATTTTTGCCATAATTAGAAGCAAACATGGATAGATCACTGTAATAGAAGTCAAGATAATGCAGTTCTGGTCCGGCCCCGTGGCTCACTCGGGAGAGTGCGGCACTGGTAGCACCGAGGCCACAGGTTCGGATTCTATATAGGGATGGCTGGTGCTCTCACTGGCTGAGCGTAGTGCAGGCAACACCAAGCCAAGGGTTGTGATCCCCTCACCAGTCATAAAAACAAAAAAACCCAAAACAAACAAAAAAAAGATAATGCAGTTCTTGTAACAGTCCTGCCATTAACCACCTATATGAAACAGGGTAAGTCACTCACTCATCCACTGAGAACACCAACTTATGTATTCATAAAATAAAATCATAATTTCTGCCTGCTTACTTGATAGAGTTCTATGGAGCTCAAGCAAATGTAAAAGTATGAGAGTACTTCGAAAATCTTGTGGAGAAATAGAATTAAAAGATTATATGAAATTTTTTTCATGAACCTTTTGAAGACCCTGTGTATTTCACTTACTATAGTTGCTGTTCTAAAGGATAATTATTATTTCCAAAGATCTGACTCACTCAGCAAGTCAGAAGGGCAATTTTAGACTAACTTAAACTCATATTTGCCAAAGAGATTTACTTCTACTTACTGAGACTGGTAATTTAGGAGATTTCATTCATTCATTCATTTATTCATTCATTAGTTCTTTTGTTTCTGGAAGATCTAAGAACACAGGACAGCAAAAGATGCTCTGATATTGGGCCCACTGCCATATTTTGTCCTAACCTGGCCTGTCACCTTGGCTCCTAGACCAACGTGGGCTTACTCTTGCTGTCTGTATCAGGCAGGAAAATAGCATAAATATTTAACCTTCAAAAAGGGACTCGTTTACTGGAACTCTGACTGTATGAACCATGGTTATAAATCTTACTGAGGTATTTCAATATGCATAAGAGAATGAAACCACATGAATGACGGAGCTCGCTTTAACCTTTGATTGTTTAAAAGCATAGTCTTTTTCCTTCCTCTTAAGAAAGGGGACTCTGAACATATACACTATTGTCAGACATACATGGTGAAATTTATCTTTTAAAGTGGCCCCCCTCTTAATTCCCCCCCCGTGCTCTGAAATTTATATCAAGTCTGTCAAGAATATGAAAGGAAATTATATTTTGTAGCTGCCGATAGGTTTTGTTATGCTGGAAGAGAATCATTTCACTCTACTCACAATAGACTGAAAGACAAATTCTCGTTCTTTGGCTGCCTGTCAATAAGAAGAGGGCAGAGGGAAGGTCCTCAGAGCAAAGATGGGCACAGTTTCCTGTAGACAGAGGTACATTGTGCTACTTGTGTGTTCTTTCTGAGGATTCATATTTAACTGAAAGGGTCTGTTAATGAGCAAAGAGGAATTGAATTCTTTCTCTATGCACAATCCTGTCTTACATGCTAAGACAAAATTTAATCTAAGTAGATGCAGAGGTTGTGCAAAAAATGCTCACAGACTAAAGCTTGGGAGCAAACTACAGCTGAAGCTGTAGGAAGGGGTGCAGGGGTTTGGGGTTCTCACATGCAAATGACTTTGCATAATATTTTAATTAACCATTATGATCTCCTTTACCATTCACATCCCACAAACAAGAAAATTGAAAGTCAAAGAGTTTACCCCAAAGTCACTCAGTTGGGAAGAGGCAGGGCCTAGTGAGAAACTTATGATGTTTACTTGGGTTCCTTGCACCTCTTGACTTTCATTTGGATTTATTTTAACAAAGGTTTACTGAACACCTAGGATGAATCAGTCACTATCCCTGACCTCAGGACAATTAGAGTATTTTTTATTAAAAGACATTTTATTATCATTTTATCAAATATCAAACTTACTGTATTATGTTTATAGATGACTAGCATTAACTTCAGATTTACCTTAGTGCAAGCCCTGATTTGGAAGACAATTTTTCATCAGGCAAAACACCTTATTCATTTGTTGTTACAGTTTTAGGACTTGACTTAATCTCCCATACCTCCATCTTTCCTTAGCATTCCCGTGTTATCACATTGTACTATTTTATATGTTCTTGATCAAAACAAACTCCAGAAATGATTCCTGACCCCTCCTTTTCCCTTATTCTCTTTGGGAAGATGAATTACCAGATCTTACCTGTGTTAAAAGTGTTGTCAACTTCTCGCTGCCTCGTCATCTCCTTTGGCTCTACCCTATTCCCCACCACAGTCTTCCCTCCTTGTACTCTGTATTAGGGTTCTCCAGAGAAGCAGAGCCAAGAGGATGGATAAAGATAGATATAGATATATAGATATATAGATATAGATATATAGATACAGATGTCCACATACACAAGAGGAGACCTGCTTTCTTCAAGCTGGAGAACCAGGAAAGCTGGTGGTGTAATTTAGTCTGGAGCCAAAGCCCTGACTCAGTGGGAGCCACTGAAATAAGTTCTAGAATCCAAAGGCTGGAGAACCAGGAGCTCTGACTTCTGAGAGCATCAGACTGCTCTCTCTGCTCAAGGAGAGAGTGAGAGAGAGAGAATTTGCCCTTCCTCCACCTTTTGTTCTCCTTGGGCCCTCAAAGGACATAATAATGCCACCCACATTGGTGAGGATGGACCTTCTTTATCCAGTGTCCTGATTCAAATGCTGATCTCTTTCAGAACACCCTCACAGACACATCCAGAAATGATGTTTAACCAGCTATCTGGGCATCCCTTAGCCTAGTGAAGTTGACACATGAAAGTAACCATCACAGCCTGTACGGCAGCACCCTTCCTGCTTCCACTTTTGCCCTAACCAATCCACCTTCCACATGGAATCAATGTCAATCTTTTTCAAGTATAAACAATCCCCTGCTGTGATCTCTCTTTAGGTTTCTCATTTCTCTTAGGGTAATCTCTAAACTCTTGGTCATGGCACAAAGTCCTGCATGGTCTGGCCTTTTCTCTCCCCACCTTCTCCCCATCCCTTGCCCCTCATCCGTGGGCTCTTCCTCTGCCGCCCCTTCCTGGGCTGTGAGCATGCCAGAGCCTTTCCACATCTGGGCCTTTCCACCTGATGTTCCCACTGCTGGAAATGCTCTTTTTTCCCCAGCTCTGGTGAATGGCTGAATCCTTCTCAATCCTCAGGTTCTTGCTCAGATGTCACTTCCTCCAGGAGACCTGAATTTCCCACGGAAATTGGCTGCCCTGCCATTCCTTTATGCTAAAACTTGTCTCAATTACACTCGTGATAATCTTCAATTAACTTGATCTTAACATTTGGTTATCATTAACAGGCACTGTCTGCTAGTTTTCTGCAGGAGTTCTAGCAGTGAGAACATAAAAATCTATTAAATGGCTGCATAAGCCTGAAGAGGTTTCTATAAGCATTGCAGTTGGGGAGAATGATGAGCTCATCTTGGAACCTGACCCTATTCTTGCTAGTTGCCCCTTCTTGATTCCCCCTGCAGGCTTTGAACCACCTGGGGCTGGGACTGGCTGCTGCCCAAACAGAAAACAGAGTAATCTGTCCAGTGCTCTCTCTAAGTCAGAGTGTGTCTGTAGGCTCCTGGAGTCGATGCTTACCTCTGTTATCACACAGCTCTTACACATGGACGCATGTTTAGTGCCTGTTCAGTAGCAGATACAGGCACGGTACTAGACAGAGACACAAAGGTGTAGTGTTCCTTCAGTACAGGTCAGTGGATAAGAAGATGAACACAGCAACCAGGCGGCCTGGGTTTAAACCCCACTCCACCCCTTATGAGCAGTGTGATGTTCAGCACATATTTAATCTCTGGTTACCTCAGTTTCTTCATATGCCAAGTGGAAGAAAATAATAGTACCTACCTCACAGAACTATGTCGAAGATTTAATGTTTGTGTTTGTAACTTCTTAGTGCCTGGTATAAAGTAACTTCTATGTAAATAACAATAGATAAATAAAGAAATAAAAATATTTCCTTCTTTCTAGAAGCTGATAGGATTTTCATAGCTTATCCCCACTTTGGTTTTGAGTTTCATCAAAAATCCTCTCCCCAACTCTTGCTCTCTCTTCTTGCTCAGTTCCTGGAATGTCTGTGGCCCCTGGGTCTCACTTCTGACCTGCTGATGGTCCTTGCACATAGCACAATGCCTCACTCATGATAGATGAGCAGTGAATGAATGAATGAATGAACATAATGAATAGTTGAATCCCTTTAAGCTCAGCCTGACATTTTGGGCTCTGCAGCCACTGTCTGCCCCGACCTCCACTTCTGACCCCTTCCTATAAGACTTCCCTTAGCATGTCTAATCTGGGCTTTTTGCTTCATCTCTTCACTGCTTTAACAGCATAGAGTGTTTTCCTAACCCTATTACACCGACTCCTTAAGACTTATTTAACTAAACTTTTGTTTAAATTGATTTCTCTTTGTTATGAGAAATTTCTAGCAGCTGACATGATACCATACAACTCCAACTTTCTTCTGGAATTGCTGCAGTCCCACTGCAAACTTTATTGTCTTTTCAGTTTCTGAAACCAGAAACAATATTTGGGAAGTCTTACTTTTTAATCAGTGGAGTTAACATGAAAGTTTGACCTCTAAACCAAACCTTTAAACACTCGACTTGACAATTTATTACTTCTACAGTTAAGGCTATTAGACCAGCTCTAGGAACGAGTAACTCATCTAAAACACATTGTTCGCCTGCTGTTGTTATTAAGACAGGTGCAAACCTACATGGCATCAAGCAATTGGTCGTTTATAGACAGTAAAACGGTACAACCTGGAGTTACCATTGACACTCCAGACATTTCACAGTGTGTTCTCCTTGTGCCTTGTCAAACTAGACATAAAAATAGGTCTTTTGGTGAAACACAGATCTTTTCTTGTAGATGGGAATGGTTATGTATGTTAATTTTACCTCTACTTTCCCAGAGGTAAACATGGTCATCATTCAATTTGAAAAATCAAATGTGGCCCAAACACTTCAGCAGAAGATCAAAGGGCATTTGCGTATATATGAGTACAATTTGATTTCTGGTCAAACAGACAAAACTGTTTCCTTTTTATAAATGCACCTGAAGAAGTCATAATACTGATATGGGTATTCCAGCTCTAAGCAGGAATTCAAATTTAAACATTGTAAAAGTCTCCACGCCCTAAGTCTGGATTAGGTTCAAATGGGCTAAGCATCTGGTTGTCCTTGTTTTCATTATTTTTCTGACATGTAGTATTAAGCTTTTTGCAGAGTGAATGAAAGGGCCACATTTTTTTTTTCTATTATAAGTTAAACATGTTATCCCAGTATAAATTGCCCTTAAAAGAGAAATGGTACTGGTAGGGATTTGGGGGGGAAAATAGAAGCCATATAAAATTGGAGCATGAAATGCATAGATTTTACTCATTGCAAAGGTTTTCCTTGAAATCTGCATTATTCTTTTAATAAACAAGCTTATTTCCCTAGTTTTTAAATTCACAACAAATTAACAATAAAAATAGAAGTTTTGAGGGGTTACTAGAGGCAGGTAAACTGACAGCTAACTGAGATTGCCAACTGTGAGGGACTGGCAGTTAAAGAGGATTAAAAAACAGCAACAACAATGTTCTTTATTCTTTGAGGCCATTTGGTGTACGGGTAAACTGTCTTCCTGAGACACTCCTATTGCAGCCTAATGCTAAGTTTGACATTCAGTATAATGATTCCTAGAGGCAATTTTGATTACTTTCAATACGTGTTAATAACAGAGTTCACAGTTAGCAAGAGTTCCATCCCAAAATATTCAAAAATTGGTATGGTTGGCTGCTCAAAATATTCAGCTTTAATCACCAGAAAATTTACTTAGGAGAAATATGTTATCCTCCAGTAATGCTACATAAGGTGGCAGGGGAATAAAAATTAACAAAAAAAGCAATAATAATTAACCTCCCTGCCAGGCTCTGTTTGGAAGATGTTACGTTATCTTCTCACATAATTCTTACAACGACCCATGAGGTAGTGACCACTTGTTACATTCATGAAGCACATGAAGGTAAATATAGTCATCATTCCATTTTGAATAATCGGATGTAGCCCTAACACTTCAGCAGAAGATCAAAGGGCCTTTGGTATGTATGAGTACAATTTGATTTCTGGTTAAACTGACAAAACCTTTCCCTTCTTATAATTTCTCTTATTCTATAATATGTATTATATTATTCAGCTCCAGTATTATGACTTATTCTATAAATAAATCATACTACTGAAGCATGGAGAGGGTGAGCATCTTGTCCAGCATCAACACAGTGAAGGCAGAATTCAAACCTGTGTCCATGTTCATACTATAAACACTATACCACATCACCTCTTAGGTCTCAGAGCAGTCAAGATCCATGGTGTGAAAAACCTAAGTGGCATAGAAATATTAATAATCCATAATTTTATTAAAAATCTAGAAAATAAATCACGTTATGGAATTTTTAGTACCACCACACATTTTACTATACTGTACAGTATCTAATCATATATATATAGCTTTGGCAACAGAGTCAAATGAATTGATTCAATAAAATAGCATTTTATTAAGCGAAGAAAACATCCTATGTAAGAAAAGGAAGTGAAAAGCCAAACACTAAGATCCTACAGTTGCACACTTTACATCTTAAAAGAAGAGTTAATTTCAAGAAACCACAATTCAGTACTTTTTGGGACCGGCTATACATTCGGATGCTTGCTGGATTGGGTTAAGAGTCTCCTACCTAGATAATGGGAAATTTACTTGTGAATACTAAAGACTGAAAATGTTAAGAAATATAAATGCACAAGAGACACAAAACCATTCTTGATCATTTATTCATTACAGAGCAAAGAACTTAGATGGGTGCAACATGCAAGATCTCCTGTTCAACGGCATAAGTTGAGGAAGTGACAAAGCACGACCTTATTCCTATTCCTGCTCTTTTCAAGTTCAAAATCCCTAAGCACGACTGTTAAGTGCTCATCTAGTCTGACCCTGCTCACCCTCCATCTCCCTCTCTTGCTGTTATCTCCCTTGCTTGTTGGGTTTCTCAAAGTTCCTTAAGTTTCACTGGGCACCTACACCCCTCCAAGCCTTTGGACTCTCCCTTCCCTCTGTCGAGGACCCTGTCTAAAAGACTAACCTCAATTTCAAGTGCCAGATACTACTTCCCTTGGAAATCCTCCCCTGACTTAGATACCACCATATGATCCTTTGGGACTCTGTCCTTCTGTGGTGAATGCTTACCCACTGGTTGTCATGGCCCCATTAAGTGTATGCCTGATCCTTCTCTTCTAGGCTGTGTGTGCAGGGATCGTGTCTGTCCCATTTGTCATTGTAACCCCAGTGTGCAGCACATTAGAGGCACTGAATATGTTTCTTGACTGAATATACAAATGTATGATTTGATTATAATCTCTTTTTACTCTGCAGAGTTCCACTGATAAAGTTCACTCACCTGTGTTCCTTCGTAGCCCCTCTGAGATGGCAGCATGGTGCCTGGGATTGCTAACCCACCCAGGGCACATGTGACCTGACAATGTGGGTTTTCTCCCACCCCTAGTTTGTATGTTTATTTATCTGAGTAGTCTTCTAAGAAATTTTCAATAAAATTGCAATCAAACAAACATTTGATGAACAACATTTAATAAAGAGAATAACATTATATGAGCTGTCTGGGAGACCCTGGGAACATTATATGAGCTGTCTGGGAGACCCTGGGAGCTGCAGCCCATCTGGACAGAGTTCTCATTTGCCAACAAAGGCAGTTCCTCCCCATCCCCAGGCACTGGCACTAGAAAAGGATCTCCTGTCAATGGAATCCTTTTTTACTGACAATCTTCCTTTACAACCTGGTTTTCAGTAAGCTTGACAGATTTTTTTGTTAAATCATATCCCTACGCTTGGAGTGTGTGTTTCCCCTATTTATCATTCTGTCCTTGGTCTAAGTTTCTCCTCAAGGCCACTTTCACTTTTCCAGCAGTTAGGCTCAAGTACATCTAAATCGAGAAATGCACACATTGTGGAAGCCCATTTATCTCCACTAATTAAAAGGTGAGTATCACTTCTAACAGCTGGGCCCTGAAGTGACATTGTAGCAACAATTAAAACAGTGGCTCTTCACAATTTTGCACATTTCTTTTGCATCCTTCCCAGAAATGCTTACTAAATAAGCCCCCAGCTCCTTTTCATGGCATTCAGGATCTTCTATCTGTGCCCCAATCTATCTTCTGGAAGTTTCATGTCTTTTGAGTCCTGTGCACAGTGGGTGCACATGTCCCAGGCAGCTCTTCTTGTCTGGGACTTTGCTCAACTATTCTCTCTACCTGGTGACTTTCATCCATCTGCTGAAGTTATATTGACTCTTGACATCAGCAAACATAGCACCATGGTTTAGCTATCTAATCTAGACTTTACAGAATTTTGTGGTATTTTCTCTGAAGGGAATGGATGTCCCCACTCATAATCACCTAAGGAGGGAATTGCTCCTGGAGAAAAGGCAAGAGAGAAGGAGAGGAAAAAATGAGTACTTCTCTCATAATGAAGTCAAATTTGCCCAAACTCTAAGTTGCAAAGATACCCGGAGACTTTCTAGAGGGATCTACCCTCAGAGAATTGGAGGGAGTCAGGAGCAGGACAAGCACCCTTCCTGGAAGTTCCTGATGTTAGACTGGGCTTGGGCACATAGATCAAGGGGCCAGGGGCCATGGTCATGCAGAATAATTGCAGTAAAGTAAATACAGCTTTTTTTGCTTGCCAATTTGGAGGTTGCAAATTAAATTCTCTTTGTCTAGGTCTATAAGAGCCATTGTTATTGGAGCTCTGGCTAGTTCTTCAACTGGGAACCTGCTAGCTATTCTGGACATACCCATATTATTCATAGTTTGAGAACAAACCCCACTTGGTTTCCTGAAGCCTTCTGTGTCTGGGATAAACAGTGCCAGCACTCTAGAAGCCAGTCTCATTCAGTACATGGAATATTCCATCATCTTAACAATGCTGTGCATCCTGTCCTCTTGAAGGAAGCTGGGAAGGAGAGCCAAGGAACCTTTTGGAAGTGAAAAATAAATATTCAGGAACCCAGCCTTTTCGAAGATAGCAGTAATAGATCATCTCCAATGATAGCGACACCCTATCTGAAATGCCACTGGGCCCCCCTCTTCCCATTAGGAAATCTAAAGTGGGTGACTGAAGCTTGATATCCAAACTAAATGGTTTTTGGAGATATTGCCTCTAGGCCCAGAAAGTGACTGAGGCCAGAGTCCTCTTCTACCCAATCTACCAGGGTTGTGCTTTGAAATCACGGCTGTGCATTAAAAATAAAATACAGAAATGTGTCATTAGTCTGTCCAGGCTTCTACTGGGCTAAGCTGAGATTTTAACACAATGTGATCCTCTACAATTATGTCTTCCCCCTACACCTTGAGAAGCTTCTGTGGCATAGAGACTCATGGAACCCCAGTACAGGGGATGTGAAAGACCTGAGGGAAGAATGTTCTCATGCAGGGGGAATTGAACAAGCTAATGTGCTATGAGGGGGCCAATTTGGATCACAGGAGGAAAACAAGGAAGTGACAGGTCCAGGCATCTTCAGTATAATTATGAAGTACACTCTGGCATGCACACAGCCACTACTCATATCTTGATGCATTATTTTAATGTTTTATTTTGAGACAATTGCAGATTCAAATGAAATTGTAGGAAATAATGGAGAGAGATCCCATGTAACCTTCACTATGTCTCCCCCAATGGTAACATCTTGCATAACCACAGTACAGGATCATACCAGGATATCTACATCATTACAGTCTACCAAAGAATTTACCTGGTTTACATGCACTCATTAGTGTGTGTGTGTGTGTGTGTGTGTGTGTGTTTAGTTCAACACAATTTCATTTCCTGTGTAGATTTGCATGATTATTAGTACAGTCAAGATACAAAACAATTCCAGAACAAGAACCCCTCGTCCACTTCTATGGCCACAGCCAACTTCCTCCCACCCCTTAACCCCCAACGAAGGCAACCACTAATTTTTTCTCCATTTCTCTAATTTTCTCATTTCAAGAATGTTATATAAGATCTGATCCATTAGTTCAGTTGGTTAGAGCTTGGAGTTATAACACCAAAATCAAAGGTTCAGATTCCATATGAGCCAGCTGCCAAAAAAAAAAAAAAAAAACCAACAAAAAACAGTTATATAAATGCAATTATCCAGTATGCAAATTTTTGATTTGGCTGTTTGAATTTGACATAATTCCCTTGTGGTTTATCTAAATAGTTGCTCATATTCATAGTCTGTATCATTTTTATTAGCAAGTAGTATTCTGTGGTATGACATACCACAGTTTGTTTCACCACTCACTGCTGAAGGACGTATGAATTGATTCTAGTTTTGGCTATTATTAATAAAGCTTCTATGACAATTTATATATCAGTTTGTGTGACATAAACCTTCACTTCTCTATGGGACAAATGCCAAAAATGCAATTGCTGAGTCATGTGGTAAGCACATGTTTACATGTTCTTAAAAGACCACCATACTCTTCTCCAGAGCAACTGTGCCATTGTAGGAGTGATACAGCTGTTCTGCATTCTCACCAGCATTTGGTGTTATCATCTTAAAAAAAGTTTTAGCCATTCTGAGAGACATGTAATTTACTCTCACTGTGGTTTTATTAATTTGCATTTCTCTAATGACTAATGATGTTGAACATCTTTTCATGTGCTTATTTTCCATCTGTATGTTCTCTTTCGTGAAATATCTGCTCATGTCTTTTTCTCAATTTTTGAATTGGATTGTTTATTTTTTTACTGTTGAGTTTTGAGAGTTCTTTATATATTCCCAATAAAGTTCTTTTTTGGATATGTGGTTTACAAATATTTTCTCCCATTTGGTAGCTTGTATTTTCATCCTATCAATGTCTTCCACAAAGCAGTTTTTAATTTTGATGAGGTCCAGTCTATCAAATTTTTCTTCTGTGATTTTTGATGTCAAGTCTAAGAACTCTGCCTAGCCTTAGATCCTGAAGATTTTCGCCTATTTTTTTCTAGAAGTTTTATAGTTTTATGTTTTATGGTTAAGTCTGTTATTTGCAGTTATTTTTTCATGTAGGGTGTAGGTAGGGTTTGAGCTCCAGGATGATGTTTATTATTCTTATCATTCTTGCTTATGGATCTCATTCTCTGGCCCCATTTGTTGAAAAAGCTAACCTTCCTCCAGTGAATTTTAAAGTATTAAACACTTAATCTGTGCAATGTGACTTATATGAATGTCACATGGAAATCTGCCATTCCTTTCCCTCTATTTTCTTTATTGCCCATTCCTTTGTGTCTTCGTAAATATAACATAAACTTTCTGTTCCAACAAAAGGGATTTAAACAAGCTTGTGTAAAGGTAACCCTGAAAAGTATGGCCATATTATACTGGTGTTATAAGGGTTCTACTTCTGAGTAGTCGTAATGGCACAAGGACCTGTTTACTTGAGCTTTTTATGATCTAAATAGTAAGATCACTAAATGGAAGTTGTACGAGGGTTTAAGGCTAGAAGACTGTGAGTTCAGAATGTCTGAGACTGTGCTGATCTTGGGTAGGTGCTCCATAAAATTGCTTTGACAGCCTAACACATGGAACAAATGCATAGATGCATAGCGCCTGCGCCTAGACACCTGCCCAACCGTCAATGAGCTGGAGGCCAGAGCTCGAAGGACTGTATGACTATTTCAAAGACAATAAATTCATTTGGAAGAGAAAGTCCTTAGAAATACTGTACATTCTGTTCATTTAAAAAAATACACAAAATTTGATCCTTCTGCCATGGAACTAGATGCAGTTAATTGACATGGAAACTAAATGAGGTTAATTGACTCAGCCACTAGAGATTTCATTTTTTTCCCTGTATAGTCCTTGCTTCTATTTATTTATTTTTATTGAAACATAATTGATTGTACATATCTATGTGGTACAGTGTTGAATGTCATCAATATCCGCATGCAATATGTGATGCTCAAATCAGGATAATTAGTATATTCAACTTTACACAATGAAATCATTTTTTGAGTCCCTTTATCAATTTCTCATTAACTTCCCCTGCCTTCCCCACCTCTGGTGGCCTCACTATTGTTCTCTCCTTTTGAAAACTCAATGAATTATTATGATTGTTGTGCCTTTCTTTCTTCCTTTTTTTTAATTAAAAAATTTTTTTTAGCTCCCACTTATGAGTGAGGACATTAGATATTTCTCTTTCTGTGCCTGGCTTATTTCGCTTAACAAAATTTTCTCTAAGTTCATCCATGTTGCTGTGAATGGCAGAATTTCACTCTTTTAAATGGCAGAGTAGTATTCCATTGTGTATATATACCACATTTTCCTTGTCCAGTCAATTGTAGATGACATTTAGGTTGGTTCCGTATCTTGGCTATTGTGAACAGAGCTGCAATGAACATGGGAGTGCAGGTATCCTTTCGACATGGTGATTTCCATTCTTTTGGGTATATACCCAGCAGTGGGATTGCTGGATCACACAGCAGCTCCATCTGTAGTTGTTTGAGAAACCACCATACTGTTTCTCTTAACAGATGCACTAACTTACAGTCCCACCAACAGTGAAGAGGGTTCTCCTTTCTCTGCATCCTTATCAGCACTTGTTATTTTCTGTCTTTTTGAAAATAGCTGTCTAATTGGGGTAGGAATATATCTTAATGTGGTTTTTATTTGCATTTGCCTGATGCTGAGCATTTTTTGTGTGTGTCTGTTGGCCATTTATTTATCTTCCTTTGAGAAATGCCTTTTTGTCCCCTTTGCCCATTTTTTAAGTTTACCTTTTTTTTATTAAGTTGTTTGAGTTCCTTGTATTCTGGATATTAATCCCTTGTTGGATACATAGTTTACAAATATTTTCTCCCTTTCTGTAGGTTGTATTTTCACTCTTTTAATTGTTTCTTTTGCAGTGCAGAAGTTTTTTGGTTTGATATAATCCCATTTGTTTATTTTTTCTTTTGTTGCCTGTGCTTTTGGGGTCTTGTTCATTCATATGGAACAAAAAAAGACCCTGAATAGCCAAGTAATCCAGAGAAATAATAAATAAATGACTAAAGCCACAAGCATTACACTATCTGGCTTAAAGTAATACTACAAAGCTATAGTAACCAAAACAGTGTGGTATTGGCATAAAAACACACCCAGACCAATGGAACAGAAGAGAAAACCCAGAAATCTACCCACAAACTTACAGCCAACTGATCTTTGATAAAGGTACAAAGAATATACATGGGGGAAAGATTGTCTCTTCAATTAATGGTGCTGGGAAAACTGGACACCTATATGTAGAAGAATGAAACTAGACCTGTACCTCTCGCCATTCAACAAAATCAACTCAAAGTGGATTTAAGTCTAAAATATAAGACCTGAAACTTTAAAACTCTTAAACACAAACAAAAAGACAAACCTAAACACAGGGAAACACTTCAGGAAGTAGGACTGGGCAAAGACTTCATGAGTAGAGATTTCAAATGAGGGCAAAGTATCCATGCTAACACAGTGGAGTACTGAGGTATCATCCTGAAATACCAGTACTGATAGTGATTTATTATTAAAAGTGTGTAGTCACCATAATCCTCTACACTCCCACCAGACAGCCAGGGTCCAAGGCAAGGTTCCCCTGTTCTCCTTGCTGGGACAAACCCCACTCCAGGAAAAATCATTGAGGAAGGAGATTGAAGATAAAATATCCCAGGGGAGAGCAGATTAAGCTCCAGAAGAATGTGTACAGTGCTGGAGGAAGAATGGATGGAGAAAGAGTTGGGAAAGGGCATGTGATTAGGCTCTACTGGAGGAGATGGGATTGTGCCAGGGACACTCTCTGATTGCTTTCTAGGTCTCTGACCCCTGGTCCCACCACCACACTCTACTCCTGTTCTCCATAGCATTTCTTCTACTGCTCACCCCAAGAGTAGATGGAGCCATACCTAGTTCTCTAGGAAACACTTCTCTTTAGTAAACATTACAAAAGCTGCTTAATCTTATTAATAACGTGAAGCATGGAAATTTAAACTAAAAATATGATGCTTTGAAGTGATGAATGATCTTGAACAGGGAAGGATGAGCCGTATTTGTTCATAAACAATGCACATTTGCTCATTTTGAAATTGTAAGGTAGAATATAACTCTCTGGGCATAATAGAGATATAAATTATGGTGCTAGCCAGTTAGCTTATTTGGGAGAGCACAGTCTTGGTAACACCAAGGTCAAAGGTTCAGATCCCCATACCAGCCAGCCCCCCCCCCCCCAAAAAAAAGATATAAATTAAGGCTCGGTAGTTTTGATACTTAAAAAACAGCACTGTGCAATGGAGTTGTAGTTATTAGACTTCCTTTGGTCAGCTGTGTGTGGATGTGGACAAAAATGGGTGTGTCTTATCACCTGGCTTTGGAGGCAGCAATTCTGGCTTTTGATCTGGAATGCCCTTTATACCCTGGTGATGGAAGCACAGACCCACAGAAGTGAGAGGCAGTGATGATGCCCTCTAAGCTATCCTCCAAATGACTTGCAAATGTTTTTCATCATCCCTGGGAAGGAGAAAGCCAAGATTTAGAAACCTTTGAAAAAAATGTACTCAGTCCTCCACAGTCCGTATATGTTTTTGATCCATTTTTCTTCTTTTATTGATGTAAAACTCACTGCCTCATAAGTTTTTGACAAAAGCTCTATGCTCCAGAGTACACAGAAAAAGTTGAAACATGCATGCATATGACAGGCTTTTAAAAATGTGAAGACAGTTCTCATGTCTCCCTCCCAGAGCTTTTTCTTTCCCAGACGAAGTAACTGCTTCTGTTTGGTGAATGTGAGCTTGCAAGGCACATGCTTGATGTGTTACCCGCATCATCTCATGAATCTTGTCAAGAGCACTGCCAGGAACATCTTATTATTGACACTTACAGATGAGTAAATTGAGGTTCAGAGAGGCAGTGGCCCCAAGGTCTCCAAGCTGAGTTAAGGCTGACACTGGAACTCCAAACTTACTGCAAGGTTTATGCTTTTCTCATGTAGCTTGACTCCCATGGCTAAATACCGTCAGTTCCTTTCACCTTCCCCTCATGTCCCAAACCCTATATTATGCTTGTTCTCACTGGGTAACTCTTGCTTTTTCCCTCCCTCTGGCTTCCTGGAGAATAAGCGATCCCACATTCCTGCCAGAGGTTTATTTAGAGGTGACATTTGCATGTGAGACTCCATGACCTTTGGCACATTAGATATAGACAGAGGTGGGAGCTTTACACAAGCCATATGTACTTTGCCCTGGGATTTTTTTTTAATTGCAATTTTGAGAGAGAGAGATCATCTTTCTGTGGTGGAGATAATTGTAAGACGTGAAAAGTGGCAACTTCTGGTAGCCTCCTTCTGGATAAAGATGGTCTACAGAAAGTGAGAAAAGTGAGAAGAAAGATGACATCCTGAAGCATTAGAAGTACAGATGTGAGAGGAAGGGGGGGAGAGGGAGAGGGAGAGGGAGGGGAAGCGGAGGGAAAGGGGTGGGTAGGAGAGGAGGAAAGCAGAAGTGAGAATAGTGAACCTATGCCTCTTCCTAGTTATTCCTAAAATGAAGCTGTGTCTCACTATCAGAATGTTCAACATTTGATTTTCCTGAGCCAATCCCCTTAATATCGCTTCCATGATCTGAATGGGTCCCCTCCAAAATTCAGGTGTTGCTAATGTGATAGAACTAAGACATAGGGCATTTAAGAAGCAATTCATCCGTGAGGGCCCCTTCCTTATGAATGGAATTAAGCCTTCTGTAAAGGAGATTTCATGCAGTGTTCAGCTTGCTTGTCCTTCTGCCTTCTGCTGTGTGAAGAAACAGTGTTCATTCCCCCAGAGGATGCAGCATCAAGGCACCATCGTGGAAGGAGAAAACACCCCTCACCAGACAAGAGAACATGCCAGCGCCTTGATCTTAGACTTCCCAGCCTCCAAAACTGTAAGAAAATACATTTCTGTTCTTTATAAATTACCCTGTTTCAGGAATTCTGTTACAGCAGCACAAATGGACTAAGACAATGGCTGTAGTTGGGTTTCTCTCATTGATAAACACCAGATTCCTATCTAAGACCAAAGTGAGATATTTTATGTGATCATCCCTAAAGTGTGGAATTAGCTGAGTTCAGGTGGGGTGGGATGCAATAAGACTTCTTCTGTTTCAAGTTGGGAAGTCAAGTAGGAAGTCTTCATTATGTCATAGCTAAGTAGTTGGTTTGCCTGTAATCCCTTGGGACTCAGACCATATGCCCACAAAGTTTGTAGCTTTAGGTAACTTGGTGTAAAAATGTCAAGATACTGAGTGTGTCAGCTACTCCTGGCCATTGATAACATACTGCAAGAAATCTCTGATGAAACTGACATATTTGAAAGCAAGTAAGAAAAATCAAGATCAATGAAAGCAGTCAAAAAGTATGATTTTCATGGTTTAAAAACACATAGTTTTTATTCAAGTACATTGTGATCATGTATCAGAGTTTTTTGCCTTCAAAGAAAGACAGGAGAAAATGATATATATACACAGGTAGTAAAAGGAAAACAAATACTGGGCAAAATATTGCTAAGGTCGATAAAGAACAGTTTATGTCTCATAGGGAAATTACACTATAACCTTTAGGATATTTTATTTTTATTTTTACTGAACAGAAAGCATTTTCATCATTATAAGACAAAGATCATTTGCATGAATAGTGGGCAAAATTATTTGCATTGCGATTGAATAAAAATCACTTGCAACTTAGCAGTTTTCTTCATACTAACATCAATCTTTAAAAGGTTGTAAGATATCTGGGCCCTAAGCAATAGCAAATGGTGAAATGATCATTGAGTAAGCTTGCTAGAGAATGCCATAACTTGATAATGAAGATCATGCTATCCTTTTTATTTATTTGTCTTACTTGCAAGTATAAGACTTTTTTTTTTTTTGTTATCAAAACTTAAGATGTGTATGAAGTGAGGTATTTTCTGTGTGTAGTTCATGGTCCTTGTAAATAAGCAAATTTTTGCCTTACCCTAATGTTGGAGCAATGATTTGCAACCTGATTAATTTTGAATAGGGATATCCCAGAAGAACCAGAAGAATCACAGATAATTATGTCCCACACAAGTGCCTGTTCCCATTAACCCTGCTGCCTGACAAAGACTCCTGAGGACTCTCATCACCCTTGATCAGCTTTCTTTTGGCTAATCTGAAGTGTATTTTCTCATCTGTTCTCCAAAACAGAGTTCCTATGTCTAGGACTAAGAAACTGAAACTAAAATGCAAAGTCCAGATTCAAAGGACATGGCTAGGGCATATAAACAAACAAACAAACAAACAAACAAACAAACAAATATATATATACACACACACACACACATATATATATGTTAAAATATATATTTGTGCATAAATATATGAACCATACTAAATATATTTATATGTGCATATGTTTCTAACTTCATAAATATATATTTATTTTCAAATAAATTTACATAGGTAGCATTGATTATTGGCAAGCTTAGAATGCTCATCATATTCAAACTGATACACCGATGATGAGATTTAATCAGAAGAAGGACTTTAATCCCTAGAGTAGCAGCTCAATTTTTACTACTTAGAATTAACCAGGGATCATGTTTAAAGGTTAATTGCTAAGCCTCATACCTAGAAATTTAGAAGGTCTGTGTTGAGGCCCAATAATTTACATTTTTATAACTTTTAGGCATCATGTATTCAGATGCTGAAGGTCTAAGAATACCACTCTGAAGCCATTTCTTAAGTCTATCCCAGACACATATACTTATGCCAACTGTAAATGCAACGTTAAGAGTGCATAGTTGTTGCAGGAGGGTTTTCCTTGGTGTCTGCCTGTGAAAGGCATTAAATAAGAAAAACATCACACTAAGCAAAGTACGGGGGATCCAGTTTGGCAAAAAAAATAATTCACTTCATTATCAAGAGAGTGAAGCAACTAATGGATACCCAAATGCTTTTTTGGACATATTTCTCTTTACATTCCTGATCAGAAGGATATGACATACAGTATAATATAATAGTATAATTGTAAACACAATTTGCAGTTTCTACTTTTGTCTTTTTTCTAAATGAGAGTTTTACAGAGGTTCTTGTAGTTTTTTATCCACCATTGATCAAATGTTTCAGGCTTAGTTAATTTAAAATTTAGATCATACATTTCAGTTGCCTATGGGGCTACATGTAGATCTGACAGAGGGTAAACTCTACAGGGAATAGAAATATCTCTGAGAGGAGAGAGTGAAACTATGAAATTTTCTGTGGATAAATTGGTTGGATTGTTCATATTTGGAAGGGCGTTTGTGGTAGTACATGATACTAAGAAAAGTTATCCAGTACTTTCAAGTATTTTGTAGTTTGTCTTTTTATCCTTTTCACAGGGCTTTTCATAGAGCAGAAATTTTAATTTATCAACATTTCCGTTTATGGATCATTCTTTTGGTGTTAATCTTAGACACAAACTTTATGGTGTGACCTTGCTCAGACTACACAAACTCTCAGGGAAAATACTCTTGCATATAATATTGAAGTTATGCTAGAGCATTCCAGGACATAGCAAAAAAAAAAAAAAATCATATATATGAGGATACACATCTACTGGGAAACCAAGGACTATAATGGAAATATTTATCTTAATTAAATTAATTAATTAATTGGTTAATTAATTAATTAATTGGTTAATTAATTTATTTATACTCTCGTATTTTTCAGGTACATTATTCCTCTCTTTTTGGGAACTGCATACCCCCCAATTCTGTGATTATAGTTACACCATTAGATAGATTCTCATTGTGCAATCATAGAATGGTGCTCTTCTAGGCACAGTAAATTGATCCATGTGCAAGCATTCAAATAAAGCCATGCAAATAAGTCAGGTAAATAGAATCTTTCCCTAGGACTTTAAAAATAAAATAAAATCTAAAACAAATCAGGCAGTAACTCCTAGAGTTGAAAGTCGCTTAATGTTAAACACAGGACTTCTTAGTCTCCTGTTATTATTGGTGATGGAGGATAAGAGCTACAGAGGTCATATTCCATTATTTACCCTTTGAAATTGAGACTATCCTTTATTGAGAAAATGATTCTTAAAATGCAGTTAATTATTCAATTTTAAAGGGAGTTAAAACAGGGAATATGTGCAGTGATAGTGAAGTGAGCTTTGGGTCAGAGATCTGGGTGTGTACCATGCGTCTGTGAACTGCTGTTTGAGTGAGCATAGACGAGTCCTTTTAGCACTTTGTGTCTCAGTGTCCTCATCCATATGAAAATAAAGTAACTTTACCTATGGGTTGCTCTGAGGCTCTACTAAGTTCACAAAAGAGCTTTATGAATTAAAAAACATGCTATAAATATGATGAATGAGAATACAAAGTGAACAGAGTGAGGAAAACATCCTCAGGCATGTTCTGCCTCAATAATTCTTCATAGAAACAGCTACCACTTACTTGTACCACATTATGCACTTTATGTATACTATTTATTTCATTTAACCTCACTTTTGCCCTGTAATTTAAGTCTTGTTATCCATACCCTAAAGGTAAGGAATCTGATGCCTAGAGAGTTTGAGGAGTCTGAACAAAGTCACACCTTAAAGTTTGCATCTAGGATTGACACCAAAGGAATGATATGTAAAAGGAAATGTTGCTAAATTGGACTCATCAAAATTAAAATTTTCTTCTCTATGAAAAGCCCTGTGAAAGGGATAAAAAGACAAAGTACAAGATGTGATAAAATTTTTCCAAATCACATATCCAACAAAGGACTTACATTGAGAATATGTTGTCACAAAACTCAACTATAAAAAACAAATCAAAACAAAACACTCCAATTAGAAAATGCACAAAAGAAATGAACAGACAATGCATTGAAGAGGATATACAGATGGCAAATAAACCCATGAAAATATCTTTAACATCATTAGCCATTAGAGTAATGCAAATTTAAACCACAGTGAGATGATACTACATACTTATCAGAATGGCTAAAATAAAATAATGACAACACCAAATGCTGGTGAGAATGTAGAGAAATTAGATCACTCATACGTTGCTGGTGGGAATCTAAAATGGTACAGTCATTTTGGAAAAGAGTTTTGTAGTTTCTTACAAAGCTGAACATGTGCTTACCATACGACTCAGCAATTGCATTTTGGGCATTTATACCAGCAAAGTAAAAAGTTATGCCACACAAAAACCTGTATGTGAATGTTCATTGCAGCTTTACTCATAATAGCCAAGACCTAGAAACAACTCAAATGTCCTTCGGTGGTGAATGGTTAAACAAACTGTGTCACATCCATACCATGGAAGACTACTGAGAAATAAAAAGGAACAAATCACTTCGCTTAGTCCATGTTGTGCTGCTATAACAGAACGTCATGTACTAGGTAATTTATAATGAACATAAATTTATTTCTCACAGTTCTGGAGGCTGGGAAGCCCAAGATCAAGGTTTCAGCATCTGGCAAGGGTCTTCTTGCTGTATGATAACGTGGCAGAAGGCATTACATGGCAATAGGGCAGAGAGAGAGAGACAGGATGGGGGGGCGGTGAACCCACTCCTGTGATAATGGTATTAATCCACTCATGAAGGTGGACCCCCTCATGACCTAAATACCTCTTAATACTGTTACAATGACAAATTTCTACATCAGTTCTGGAGGGGATGAACATTTAAACTGTAGCATCACTGATATATGCAACAATTTGGAAAAAAAAAATAGATAGATGGAGATGAGATTTGTGGTTGTGGTTGTCAGGGTTTACAGAAGGGAGATCGAGGGGGTGCCTGTGGGTATAAAAGGCAGCATAAGGGATTCACGTGATCAAATCACTGTATATTATGGTCAATGTATATATCTACACATGTGATAATACAGCACCAAATTAACACACACACACACTGGTGAAATCTAAATATGGTCAGTTGGTTTCGTTGATGTCATTTTTTTGTATCAATATTCTGGTTAAGATCTTTGACTATAATTATACTAGATGTTACCAGAGAGGGAAACTAGGTGAAGGGTACATGGGGTCTCTGTATTTTTTTTTACAACTGTATGAGAATCTGCAATTTCCTCAAATGAGTAAACTCTCTGTGTCCCTATCTGAGATCCCCTGCTTATTAGGTGCATTTTCCCTAACCTTTCATGGCTATAATGTCCTCACCTAGGAAATGAGAATACCCTGGTATTTAACTCATAGACTTGCTGATTAGGTAGTGGTGATATATGTAAAGAACTCAGCATAGTGTCCAGCACAGAGTCAGCAACTGATAAGTGTTATCTATTGTATTAGTCCATTTGTGTTGCTTATAACAAAATACCTGGAACTGGGAGGCTGGGAAGTCCAAAGTCCAGGGAACACATCTGGTGAGGGTCTTCTTTGGTGGTGGCTTTACAGCAAAGTGAGGATCTCACATGGCAGAAAATGCTCTCTCGTGGAGCAGAGAGAGAGAGAGAGAGACTCAAATGCTCTCCTTTTAAAGCCCCCAGAACCACGCCCATGACCACCATTATTAATCTATTCATTAGGACATGGTACTCAGAATCTAATCACCTCTTCAAGGCCTCACCTTTCAATTACCATAATAGGATTTCCAACCCTCAAAAGTCACAGTGGGGATCAAGCTTCTAATACATAAAACTTGGGGGACACAATTCAATCCATATCATCTATTATTATTAATAGTAAAAGAAAATGCTGAGAGTTGAATACTAATCTATTTAATAAAAAATGTTATTACTTTAATAAAAGCTGAAAAAATAAAGTGAGGATTATTTTCTCTAACTTTATTTGGAAGTATTAGAATTCCCTGAAGAGCTTTTAAATATTAACAACATTGGATACCCATCCCCCCAACCCACCCTCAGAGATTTTAATTTAATTGGCCTGGAGTGGAGACTCAGCAATTTAAAAAAAAATGCTCTCCAGGTAATTCTAATGTACAGCCTCAGTTAAGCATCACTACTGTGCGCGATGGTTAATTTTTGGTTCAGTCTATTTAAAAGTTTCAAGTTGAATTAGTCTGGAGCTTGGTGACATTGCCAGTTTTGCTCTCCCTGCTTCTGCAAAGCACGTCTTTTCTCAGAGGATAACTCACCTAAATGATTACAGCCCCCTGCATGCGTATGGCCATGATAATGTGGTGATTCCTAATCCATAGCATTCTCAACAATCAGATGGAGGTAGAATTTTCCCAGGAGAATGTTGGCATGCCTCAAGGAACAATCAGCCACCAGAGCAGCAATACATAAACTCAGCTCAGCTCAGCCTCAGCGCAGGCATGACTGAGAACATTTGGAATAAAATTTCTTCCTCTAGTCACCTATGAATGACAATTTTGGGCCTCTCTTACAGAGTAAATTATGCTTTTCAATTCTTACTATACAAAGGCAGACAAAAGACATGGGAAATACTCTAATCAATACCACTTCAGCAGTTTTCAGGAGAAGAGAGATTCAGAAAGAAGAAAACCTCTGTTTTTCACTTCTTCAATATTCTATGTGTCTAACAAAACAGAGGACAATACCATTGAATTAAAAGGCTGTTTGTGTTTGTTTTGCTTCCTTTTAAAAAAAATTGCATGAAATTAATATAAAGGCAATCCAGTTTATTTACTTCTGATAGAATGTCTTTGTTGCACATCTGCACATCCTCAAACACACACACTGTGGGGCTTCTAAACAGCCCCCACTGTCCTTCCCTGGCCTCACTGTACATGCAGCCATCTTCTATAAAGAGCTGGGGTGTCCTCCCCCCTCTTTGAGGCTGGCCCTCTGGTGCTGTGAACACATGGCCTTTGGCAGCTCCAGGCCTACCCCATAAGTTTGGAAGATTCTGAATTTGCTGTCTTGGAATTCAGTTGCCAGCAAGGGTGACTGGTCTCCTCTGCTAGAGAGAAGCCATATGCAGAGGACTTGCAAGAGGAAATACCACCCAGAGAGAGAGGCCAACGGCAGGAGAGCCAGGCTCCTGCTGACGTGAGCACCAAAGCCCAGGTGCAGCAGGCTTGCTGGGAAACTTCCAGACCAGCCAGTTCAGTGGTCGGCTGCAGCAGCCTCCTGAGGGGTCCCTGTGAACAGCGTGTGGGGCAGAACTGTCCAAGCCAGCCACAGAAGCCTGGGAGATAGGAGGTACTTGTGGTTTCATGCCACTAAGTTTTGAGGTTGTTTGTTACACTGCAGTCGACAGGTGAAACACATGCTGTCTCCCTGATTTTAGGAAGAGCCGATGCAACTTGTCAGGGGCTCAGGATCATAAATACTTCATTCAGTGCTCATTTGTATTCAGTCTCCCAGAGTTCTGTTGATTTTTTTTTTTTTTTTGTTAAGAAACATAATTCTTGATGATTATCTACTTAAACACCCAGGAAAACACAGCACCACCCCTGCCCCTACTACCAATAATAACAAAGTATAGTATATTGTGATTTGCTTTGAGTGGCCCGCTTGAGAAGGGGAATCAGTAATTGTGTTCCAGAACCAAGGAAGATTCACTCAGAGATGATGTGACATTAGGCAGGGAGGCCAGTGTTCAAATGCTGGTTCACTGTGTCCGCGATCCCTAGTTCACAGTCCCTGTGTGTGGCCCAACCGATCAAGAGCAGTTTCTAAATACAGATCGCACATCCATTCTTTCAATACAGTTTTTTGCTAAGTTGAAGTAATATATATTTACCAATAGATCAATTTGAAAAATATTGAGCACCGTTAATTATACCACACACCTGTAGTTAAAAGGTGTTTTCAAAGAGAGGCAATGTGAAAGCAGAGTAAACCATTTCATAATATGGATCAGATGCCATGTAATACAAAACAGAGAAGGCAAACTTATTTTGGGCTCCAAAAATGTTAGGCTGTAAGAATGAAATTAGTACTCATGTTTCTGATGAAAGGTCTCAAATTGAGTGCTGTGGATTATTCTAGGCCCTAATAACCACAAACTGCTTGGAATAACCATGGCAACAACCAGCAGAGAAGTACAGTACAATCACCCTGATTACCATAGAATTAGCACAAAACAAATGTTTGTTCTTTTCCTAAATAGATGTATTATTATGATGATAACAACTTTCTACTTTCCCTAGGTTTCTCTGTCACTGCTCCTACCCTAGACAATAGGAAGACACATCTTTGCTTGACATTTGTTTCTGGTTTTTTTTTTCTCAAGACCCAGGATTGCAGAGAGAGGAATGGGTGGTGGCTGACCTTTCTTTCATTTCCATCTCCTCTGGCCTCAATCTGATACACAAGAAAATGTAACCCGCACATTGATTCATTGATCACTGTCTGAATGCTAGGAGGGAGGATGCTAACCTTTAAAACTGTGCCTTGAAGCTTCAGATTCCAATGGCCAACCTGAGTTGCATGTTAATTGAAATCAGGTAGTTTTGATTTCTTTGGTATCCACAGAGCATGGGCCCCACATTCCACTGGCTCCTGGTGTGTAAGGTTTATCTATGGGAAGGTAGACACACGAGAGCTGGGGCATGTTACTTCCCTATCTCTGTGCTCCTCTGTGTTCACCTACAAAAACACAGCCAATCCCAGTATTGGGGATTGCAAGTGGGGGCTGGCAAGTGGGGGCTGAAGTCTAGCCTCAGCCTCTCCGCTTGCTGGCATTGTGAGCTGCAATGACAGCTGGCACTCGACTGTCCCCCAAACCTCCTTTCACAGTACCCAGCACCACGCTTCCACACGCGATTGAGGCAATTAGCTGCTGTGAGGCTGATGTACCCCGCAGAGGACTGGTGGCTCATCTGACACATCTGGGCACTGAAAGTAATTGAAACAGCTGCTTCCGCCCATATGGCAGCAAAAGCTGGTCGTGCAAAGTCTGCTGCCTGGGCTGCACCAACCTCGGGCAAATTAGCCATCATTAATCCCCAGATCTGACCAGCATACGCAGAGCCACTAATCAAGACAGCTGGGGGTTGGGGGGGGGGTGGCTGAGGAGGAGAGTCCCTTTAAGATTTCTAAATGGCATTGCAGGTTAAAAAATAAAACACCCACTCAAGCACAAATTACTGCCTTCCTCTTCTTGAACACTTTCCCTCCCCCTGCCTGACGAAGACGGTCTGTGTCTGTTGGTGCTCTTCGTTAGGAGATTGCTAAAATAGCAGTGCGACTTTCTGGAAGTGTCACACTGCTCTATGCAAGCCTGGCATCCTGCAGTTATAAATAGCTAGAAGCATGGAGAGTGAGAAAGGAGAATGGTGCAGGCTTGGTGTGCTGGCTGGCCACGAAGCCCAGGGAAGCACAGTAATCAAGGCCCTTCTTGGAAAGGTGAACAGCACCTGACCCAGAGTGGGGAGCATGGCAGCTCAGCCTCTCCTCTGCAAGGGGCTGCGCTGGCTTTGGGAGGGATTTGCTTTTCATCTCTCCACCGACCTCTCAGAGATGGACCTTCTCTTCTCATATGGAATTTTTAGGTAAAGACTGGGAATTAGCTGTTGCAAATGAGCCTTGTCAAGAGGTGAGAGGTCACCTGCCATCTGGCAGGTAGGGGGGAGCTCTCTCATCCCTGACAAGGAGATTTATTACAAGGCAGGCTGCAGCTTTTAGGACTGTGTTGCAGCAACTTCCTTGTTGCAGGGTGGGGACAGGCGGCTGCCTCATTTACACCCCAGAACTGATGTTGTTATTCAGATGGCTCATCATAAGCCTGACAACAGCCCCCCCCACCCGCTGCCCCAGGCGTTAAATAGGTGGTGTGGTACATCTGGGCAGGGGGTGGCAGAGCGGATGTGTAATCCCAGAGGTGTCAGAGGCTCCTACCTAGCAACAAGGGTATAAGTGGGGTGTCCCTGTCACTAACTGCTGAGGCCGGAGAGACAGTTCAGACTAGGGGATTTCAGTTCTTTCAGAAATGGACGTTTATGTAATGAATTAGCTTTGAATAAGGAAATACCGCTGCTGTTAGATTCATCCTCAATGTTCTGGTTCCTGATTTCATCCCCAAGTTCTGTAGAGAAAGGCTTTTCCCACAACAGAAACTCTTGACAATGCTGTCCAGGTCGCCTGCACTCCCTCATGGTGTCGGTGTGAGCTGATTCCACCTGCTTCGTTGGAGAATGTTTTTACTTTCTTCCCATCGTTGTTACTCTATGCTAACCTCTCCTATTTGATAATGAACATAAAATGAATCATAAATAACTCCTGCAATGTGAAACAGTTACTTAGTTTTTTGCTGAACTACAAAGAACTTTTTTCACCCATCACGAGGGAGGTCATCGTGCTGACTTATCGTATTCTGGGACTTTTACGTAGGCAGTAAAAGGGAAAAGTGAAATCACCCCTTGTAAGTATCGCAAAATAGCAGTTTTTGTCAAAATAGTTACTTCAAAAGACATGGTCAAAGAGAAAGATACAAGAGAACAATATCTTCCAATATTTCTTCAAACCCTTCCCATTGTGATTACTGTTACACGGAGTTAACATTTCTATTAATGCAGAGATTAGTTTGATAAGCAATAGTCTGCTTATCAAACTCCCTCTACCCTGGATATTCCTGTAAGTGGATTCTTGAGCCCAATGAACACAGCTTCTTTCCCTTTGTGGATATTCTATGTTCCTGCCCTCACTTCAAATTTATTCTATTTTGGCTGTATTGGTTTATTGAGCGGTTACTTGCTTACTTCCGTATAAAAGTAATGGTATTTATTGAAAATAACAAGTGCTAATATGCTTACTAATTTATTTGGCAAACATCTATTAAGATTCTACTGTATGCCATATACTGTTGTACAGCTATTGAGGGTACCATTGTGAACAAATCCTTGTCTTCGTGGAGCATACAATGTATTGAGAGGAAGGAATAAATAAGTAAAATATGTTTCCTATGCCCAAAGGTGGTGAGTGCTATGGAGAAGAAAGAAAAAGCATGAGGAGGTAGGTAGTACTTGGGGTGTCCCTGAGAGGTTGACACTGAGCAGAGTCCTGAGGAGAAGAGAGCAGGAGTGATGAGCTATGACTGGGGAGAGCCTTCCAGTAGGAAGAGCAGGTCTGAAGGCTTCAGGCGGGACTTGTTGGCAGGTTGGAGAGCAGTGGACATGGGGGAGAGTTGCAGGCATTAAAAATGAAGAGAAATGGGATGATGATGGTGAAGGGATGCTTTAAGTATATTTAGGATTTAGGGTTTTTTTCTAGATGAGACAGTAAACTACTGGAGAGTTGCCTGCATCAACCATTTAGATGTGTTTTCCATGCAAACACTGATACACCATTTGTATATACATCTTAGACAATTACAAAGAACATGTGCTTTTAAATTATAGGCTTATAAGCAATTCAGGGACCATGATTAATTATAATTCGCAGTTAATCACTGTCAGTTCTACTAAGAATTATAAAGCACTTTCCCAGACTCACTCCATTCATGGGGCCCACGGAAAGGGCACAGTTGGAGGCCCCCATACCATGTATTGGAATACTGAAAAGATATTGCACCTGAACTGTGGAGCCCATCCCTGAGAAAAAGTGCTCCCTCCTGGACACGTACCCATTAGAATTGCACTTCATGCCTCATTCTCACTCCACAGTCTAATGGTCCATTTTCCTTTTGTTCCTGAAATGAGAATGACCTTGGATGGCAGATCCAGAGCAGTGAGCACCTCGTAGAGGCAAGGAAGGAGTGCAATAATTTCAGACAATTCTTGTGGTAGAAGCCCTTGCTTGATAACATACCTTGGGACACAGATAATGAAAAAGGAGTGTCTTCATGCAGACCCCAGAGGAGTCTCACCTGTTTGATCTTTCTAGAAATGAACTGCAAATAGCCTTTGGGAAAAACAACATAGGGCTGTCCCCATCCCATCCACTAGACTTTTCCCTTCACTTATCTTGACTTCATGTTCCTAGAATGACACTTTTTAAGAATGAGGACCAGAAAGATGTAGAGAGAGGGAAGTAGAATAGTATGGGAGAAAAAGAGACATGAAGACTCCCTTCAGCCCTCAAAGGTCTCATATTTCCTTTGTCCTTCCATTTTTTTCTCAATAATGGACGACACTTTCACTAAACAGCAGGCTTGCCTGTTCCATCTCCAGGATAGACATGTTTTGCTTACTTGGCATTCGGTGGTTCCCCAGAGAGTGTTAAAGAAGTTATCTTCACAACGGAGGCAAGAACTAACTTTCCCTTCACAAGCAACACACTCTACAGATTCCAAGAGTAAAGAAAGATCTAATGTACACAAGAAAGACCTAATGCTGTACCCAAAGACCTAATGTCAGACCCTGTTATCAAACCCCACTCTGTTGGTGAAGAGCAGCTCCATTTCAACTGCTTCTTTAAGGTCTTTGTGGATAAAATCTCTTTGCCATCCAGCTCTGGAGGGCAGGGAGTCATTTCCAGTGCAATATAATTTGCCTCCTCTGTGTGTGTGTGTGTGTGTGTGTGTGTGTGTGTGTGTGTGTGTGTGTGTGTGTGTGTGTGTGTGTGTGTGTGAGAGAGAGAGAGAGAGAGAGAGAGAGAGAGTATGAAATGAGGGGGCCTCTACTCATGTTGAGTTTTTATGGTGTGATGAAGTCTGGTGGGTGGGTGGGTCACAAGTAATGATATTTTCCATCTTTTTTTAATACTTGAGAAAAATGAATAAGCTCCTCAACAGTGCTAAAGAGACTGACAAATTAGCTTTTTTTCCCCCTCTCTTTTTTTACTAATATCACTGGTTCCTTTTCTTTCATAGCAAGTGTGATAAGCAGGAGTGGGAAATCAATTCATAGGGTAAAAAGGCACAGTCCAGTTATTTCCTCTTGTGGTTATTTGCATCGCTTTTCTATTGCGGTCTCTGTGAAAGGTGATCTTTATGGACACTTAAAAGAGGAGAGTCAGCATCCCAATCACAAAGAACCTGATGTGCAGCAATGTATTCAGTATTATTTTGCAAATTTCCTCTATGAAAGCTGATAAGTAAGCAGTAGAGCTGGAAAATGAAATCCACTATTGACTTCAGACTCAGACTTTGTCTCAATTGCTGACAAAACATAATCCATCTTTTAATTACTTGTAGATAAAATCCCTATAAAAATCACATGCTTTAGTAACAAATTTCTTCACTTATTTCCAAATGTATTTTTAGTAGTCTATCAGGACAAGAACTTTTTTCTGAATTTTTAGTTAATAGAAAATACCCACTTTTTTTTATTGACAGGTTTCAAGCCCACATGTAGGAAACAATGTTAAAAAATTCAATGAGAATACCCATGTCTCAAATTCTCTGAAATATGATGTGTCCTTATTCAATTTTCTCGTATTTCATATCAGAACTGTGTTGCTTCTTGTCACATGCTGTATGAGACACACAGAGCAAAAGATGTATACCCTGTGATCTTTTTATGCTTATTATTTTTAGTTATCTATAAACTAATATCATAAAGATCAGAAATGAATAAACATTGAAATCACAACCAACAGACTATAACTCATGACTAATGAAGCTTATCTCACACACATATTTTCTCCATGAGGCACATCACAGCCTCCTTGTGCTTAGAAACCCTAGCTAGCACTTTAACACTATGCTTGGTGGGAGTGGGGGGGGGGCAGCATTTTAAACGAAGAAATCACCAACAAAAGCCACACAAGTGAACCACATGGTGAAAAACAGAGTAATTTGTAGTGTGAAATCTGAAACAAGAAGATAGAGCATTGCCTCCATTCAACCTCGGTAGGGAACATGCGTGTCAGGTGGCTTAAATTTTTTGTCACTCTGTGCTTTTCTGCAAATGACTGCAAAAGCACTGCAAGTATTGATTTTAAATTCCAAATAAATATTACCAAGTAGGCAAACTGGCAAATATAGAATTGGTGAATAATAAGTATACATTGTATATATACATACATATACGTATATATAGAAAATCTCCCAAATGACCTCTTGCTTTTGAAGCAAATATGTACTAATGAGCTTATACTGTCTAATCTTGGCCCAATCTGCCACTGAGGACTTCTAGTAGTCACCACCAACCCTAATCCCAATATTTATGGAAGTGACAAAGGGTCCTCTAGGGTACTAATGAATTAGATACATCTCACTTACATTTCGTATTCTCTGTATCATCGTTTGACTGACACTACCCATTTCACAAACGGCACTAGTTACCTTGAGCAGGACAATGATGATCCCCTGATGCTCTCAAGCCACAAAGTGCTAGAGTCGCATGGGGTTCTGTGCAGAAGTAGGGACGAGGACCACTCCACAACCCTGTGCTATTAGGCATTTAATTGCAAGTGAAATGTAACCTAATAGAATAAAGGAACTCAAGAAATTGCTTTTCTATAGACCAGTCAGTTTGGCTGCCTAAAATTTACTGGAGAATCCTTATCAAATGCAGACTGTAGTGGACATTTTTGGTTGGCTATCTAACTAATCTTCTCCCATAGTATTCCTTACTAACAAGGCAGCCATATATTTCAGGTGAGACTAGGTCTTCCCTGAATTCAGGGTAGAGAATCTTCATCAGTTACAAATTATGTTAATTCCATTTCTCTAACCAAGAATTATTTAGGAACAGACCTGTGATGCAATTCTGGCCAAGGGCAACTAAGGATAAGACAAATGGAAGACCAAGGTCCAAGGAAGGGATTTCTCTTTCCGTTGTGGACATGGTGTGTAAAGATATGAGCTACAGCAATTATCATGCAACCATGAGGACAAAAGCCAACACACTGAAGATGGCAGTGAGGTACCTGGGTCCCTGGCGATGTTGCTGAGCTGCTCCGGTAGCCAACACCAAATTGTTCTCCTGAATGATTTATTGTGTGATAGTAAATCACCTTCTCACATAAACCATGCTGCAATGAGTCTTCTTTTACTTTCATTCAAAAGTACCCAACCCTAACTGATTCACAGATTTATTAGTAGAGATCCAGATTCAGTAGGTGTGGGTAGTGTGTCCCCAGGAACTTGAGATTTTAAAAAGTTCCTGTGGGTTTCTCCTGGGCAGCCTGGAGCCAGTCCCCATGATAAGATTTATTAATTTGGGGCAAATCCAGGAAGAGTGACTTTGTACCCCAGGGTGAAGAATCCCATTTAAATCATAGATTGGCCTAGTTCCCTTCTTTTTTTTTTTTTCTTCTTCTTCTTCTTAAATCTGTCCCTGGCATTATAATTAGATCCTTGGTAGTAAGTGTCAGATATGGACAATTTACAGGGGGCTCCAAATTCAACAGTCACAATCCAACATGGAGTTCAGAGCTGTCCTTAGATCCACCCTGCTAATCCCTCCTCCTATGCCTTACTAGGGTTCTACTCCAGCATTTCAAGGATTGCCCTCCTTGATAAACATGCTCCTAACTCAGAAACTATGTATATCTCCCCCCTCCCAGATATGTGCCTTCAACTTGTATAATACATCCTCCTAACAATGAAGTTCACTCTTCAGTGGGTGCAGATCTACCCTTAGATAAATTGTACTCTTGAGAACTTATACAGATTGTAAAATCCTGATAGAACAGAAATAATTATTTAGATGTCATGTTCTGAGACTCAGCTGGGCCACAATCTGCAGATGGACCTCAACTGTGCAAATACGTCTGTGGTGGAATTATGTAAAAACTCAGCCATTCTGTGTCAGATCCACTTTCCATTTCAGCCATTACAATTTGTTTCTTTGCCCTTTTAGTTCCCCAGTTGTCTAATGTCTGTTTGACCCTGTATCTTTGTTCTAAGGATCTCATCAACTACCTTCAACTTTGGACATCTTATTCCAACTCAATTTGGCATTCCCATTGGATTTAATTCTGATATTTGGCAATTGCCTTCAGCAGCATATTTCTGTATTTTTATTATCATTCTGAAGTTAGGTCTTATGCAGTTATTTTTCTTAGAGGTGTATTTGGATGGAGGACAAATTGCAAGAGTTGGGACACAGGCAATTCCTAGATCTTAGGACAATCATAAATACTTACGGCTTTTAGAATTTTGCATGAACCTCCAAAGTTTTAGGTAGGTGTTTATACCTCCTAGACCACTAATAAAAATATTGGCTATATTTAAAGAATTCTTGAGGGTTTTCATAGCAGCTTCACATTTAACTTTTGTAGAGAGATGCGCAATCCGCCAGCAGCCAGGGATGTTTTGTTTCCATTCATCAAAATGTAAGTGGAGTCGCCAGAATGGTCTAAGAACCACCCAAGGTCACATAGCTTGATGGAGCAGAGTGAGTCTGAGAGTCCCAAGTCTTCTGATTTCTGCAGTCCCTGTTGTTGTTAGCTTACCTCTTCAAATGGTCTTGGAGGCCATAAGGAGGCTCCACCAGATCCTCTTGTGGTGCTGAGACATCCAAGGCTGATTAGGCCAAGCAATTTTTGAGTTTTCAAATGTAGTTTGCTGATGAACACAGTCTAGTCCTGAATGAGAAGAAATAAAAAATATATTGAATGTGCGTCGTATGTTTAACTTACATAAGATATATTTAATTTAAAGAAGTTCCTCTAAGGTGAAAAACTAGTAATGGCCAATATGCCCATCCTTTTACTGCATTGCCGTGAAATTTGGTAAAAGAAATAAGAACAGTATGTCTGCCTCAAATATTCAAATTCAGTTTATGAAATAGTTTGGATCAAACCACCATGTGCTTGTGTTTTCCCAACTTAAATTCACCTTGCAGCTTATTCTCAGTTATGAGATAAAAATTTCATTGTAGGTGCTTCCTTACTTATCATCAGTTGACTTAGGGACGCCCTGTCTGCATAACAGATGGAGGGCACGCTGCCTCCATCCGTCTTCCTAGCCTGGGCAGGAACCGGCTGTGCGGGCTGATCATGTCCCCTGGTGATCCCCCAACTCCTATGACTCTGGGACCCTTTCTGGCCTCCCTATTATTTGTGGCTCATTGTCCTCCCTGTCCACTGGGTTCTGTGTTTCCCACTCATGTAGCATTCAGCTTGCATCTAAGATTGAAGAACACTGACTCTGGTAGGCATCCTGTTGGCAGCTGTGTTGGGGTACAAGCTTCTCCCTTCCCCTGCCCCTCGCTCCCAGCTCCCTCACTGCAGTTGCATTTGCTGAGTGCCTATGTTTGCCTCCTGGCCTGTGACTGATTTTCAGTCCCTGGTTTTAAACTATGTTATTCCTTGTGCCAAGCTTGCGGTCACCCCCTGGCTCTTCCCTTTCTTGCTGATCCAGAACATGGACCCCCTGGCTCTTCCCTTTCTTGCTGATCCAGAACATGGTCGCATTCCAGTTGGGTTCAACCCATAGGTTCCTGGTTTCTGTTCATAATTAACAAGATTTCTTGGATGATGACATTCTCTGTAGCTGTGTATGCACTCTTTCCTTCCTCTTTCCCATTTTCTCCTTTTTTTTCTAGCTTGCAAACCTCTCTCTTTCCATCCCTTAATGGCACTAATTTTCTTGCTGGTTTACTGGTGGAACATGTACAATTGTAACAATTGTACACATATATAAAATATGTACATGTAACAATTGTACACAAATATAAAATATGGATACAACTTCTATATATATGTATACGATATGTATATAATTTATATGTACATATACAATTGTATATATGTGTGTAGTTATATGTTACACCAGCAAACCAGCAGGAAAATTAGTACCATTAAGGGATTGAAACAGAAGGTTCTAATATATACATTATTTTCTAAATTAATGTGAATGACACATACAGATATGTAATTTATTTTAAATCAGAGACATAGCTTTTGTCATTCACGTGCCAGATTTTGGTTTGGTGTTTTGTCTCCTCACTACTGTGTAGACTCTTACTGTCTGTATGCCACAGTGGCTTTCCTGCAGTAGTCATTTAATAATGCTTATTGATACTTATAGACACGAGACACAGAAGTCAATAAGTTCTGGGAAATTCATTCTTATCCTATGTTTCCTCTTTATGAAACCAAAACATTCCTAGTACTGAAACATTTAATTCTGGAGACATAAAATCCAGTTAGAAAATTTTTAAAAGTATGTAGATAAGAGAAAAAGGTATTTTGGGCATAGCTGCTTGAGGTGGGAGAAAATGAGAAGCAAAATGGGAGACAAGAACAATCCAAATGTGAAGAAATTATGTTTAGGTTTAAAAGATATTCACTTAATGCACTTGGGCCGTCTGAAGTAAATTTTCACTTGCAGACTGATTTTGCAGTGTACCAATTAAAAAATTAACAAATTATTCTTTGATACTAATAATATATTGTCCCTTTTCTGGTTCCTTGTAACTTTTGCTAAGACCTCAAATTTCCCCTTCCTTTATTAATAATGTCTTGCCCTTGTGGAAGTGTATTTTGGACACGATAGCAGATATGCAATTATATTTTGATACACCAAATATAATCAGTAGTACTGATTAACAAGTACTACTTTAACGATTTTACAAATATTTAACTATTTAAAAATCACTATTTATTTTAAATACATCGTTAACAGACACTATTTTAACATCATTTCTTTTTTAACATTAACAAATACTATTTTAACATCAACAAATGCTAATTTAACATCATTTCTTTTTATAATCTGATGTTTTATTTAAAAAATGTTCAATATAGCATTCCATAACAAAAGAAAGGAGCATGTCTATTGAAGTAGGTTGTAAGAACATTTACCTCTCATCCAAATCTCAATTCAGATAAATATTTTTTATATTTCTATCCATCCATTCCCCCATACAGCTCTTTATAAGCCTCTTTTTGTATTTCTAGTCTGTTATTCTTATTATGTTAGCTTTTATCTCCATGTTTATTGCCTAGTGGTTGCAGGAAGGCTGCTGCAACTCCAAGTATCATGTCTGCATTCCAGACAGAACCGAATAAAGGCTTTTTAAAATTTCCACTTAGGCGACTTCTCTTGTATCCTAATGACCAGATATAGGACCCATGGCCTCTGCTAGGCCCATCACTGGCCAAATAAAAAGAAAGTACCAAGTCTAGATAATCATAGCAGGCATTGAAGTAGAAACACACACTTCCTGAGATCAAGAGATTTCCATGGCTACCTGAACAAAATAGTTTTTCAGTTTTATTTGTTTCTTGTTTTTTATCTTGCAAAGAAGTGGAGGGATAAGTACAGGTGCTGCCACAAAGGTTAGCCAACTGCGGAGTTAGAGGGAACAGTCCACACAACTCTACCTTTACTCCTGACATCATTGCAGATGTGGGGGGCTCCCAGAAGCTACCCTCAGGTTTGATAATTCAGTGAACAGACTAACAGAGCTCAATGAAAACTGTTATACTTCTAGTTATGATTTATTATAGGGAAAAATACAGAGGAAGCACACAGGGCAGAGTCCAGGGATGTACCAAATGTGAAGAGTCATCATCCTCTCTCTGTGGAGTAAGGATAGCATTACTGTCCTGGCATTGATGTGTGACAATATCTACAGAGTATTCCTACCAGAGATGCTTACCTGAGCTTCAGCATCCAGGGATTTTATTGGGACTCCGTTACATAGGTGTGATTGTTTGCTCAGGTAGGTAGCTGTTCTCTGTCTCTAGTTTCCAGCTCTTCTGGGTGGGACCCAAAACCCCCACCTTAAATCACGTTTTTTTTTTTCTTTCTGGTGTGACCGGATCCCATCCTAAGACTATCAGGTATGGCCAGCTTTATCCTAAATCACATTATTAGACTATTCAGTGTGACCCAAGAGCCACAAGAAAACAAAGTCATTCCTATCAGGCATGGCTTTCCAAGGATTCGGAGACTACTTCTCAGGAGCCAAGTGTAAAGGCCAGACCTCTCTTTGGGTAAGGTTAAATTCTTTACTACATAGGTAGACAAATAACAGTATTTGTTACGTAGCCAATTGATTTTTTCCTCATTCATTTGTGGATTTAGAGGTTTAGGAATTTAAGAATCACAAATGGTAATTCCATTTTCTGTGCAATAATTTTCGAAATTCTGAAAACTCATGCATCTCTTTTTTGTTATGGAATGTTGTATAGTAAATATATATATTTTTTGTAAATATTTTTTAAATAAAATATTGTCTTAGAAAAAAAGTGATGTTAAAATAATATTAACAACAGAATCTGTCCTATCAAAATATAGTTGCACATCTACTATCATATTCAAAATACACTGCCAGAAAGGCAAAACAATATTAGTAAATGAAGGGGAAATTGGAGGTCTTAGCAAACAAGTCAGTGTCATATGGAACATGTATTTCTAGAGGTAAGGACATTTCACGTAAAATAAGTGTATATATATTTGTATATATGTACATATATAATGTATATATGGTCAAATATGTATAGAAAACATTGGATTTTACGATAGTCCAGCAAGTCTCTATACTACTGGACTCTTTATGGTCTTTAATATGCTAATATAGCAGTTCTCAAATATTTGGTCTTAAGACACCATACATTCTTAAGAATTATTGACAACTCCAAAGGGCTTTTGTTTAGGTGGTCTTTATCTGTTGATATTTACTATAGTATAAATAAATTAAACAAAATTTTAATATTAATTTAGTTATTAATTCATTTAAAAGAAAATAAAAACTCATTAATGTTAACATAAATATTTTATTTTTGTGAAAGTAACTATATATTCAGAAACCAAAAAATTAATGAAAACAGTTACATTGCTTTATATTTTAAAAGTTCGTGTTTTACCCTGCAGAAGTCAGCTAGATTCTAATGCTGCTTCTGCATTTAATCAGTTAAGATATATTGTTTTAGTTAAAATATATAAAGAAAATCTAGCCTCATTCCTATATGTAGTTGGAAAAGGGTGGACTATTTTAATTAGCTTAAAGATAATTTTGATCTGGCCAGTTAGCTCACTTGGTTAGAGCATGGTGTGATAACTCCAAGGTCAAGTGTTTGGATCCCTGTACCAGCCAGCCACCAAGAAAAAAAAAAGGCAATTTTGGATATACATATTTTTGATAATATACCAAAACTTTATAAGTCAGTTTTTTAAATATTAGTTGCAATGTGGAATTTTAAAACAATAGTAATATAACTTTCATACTTTATCATATTAAAATTCACTATTCTATCTTAAACTTTAAATTTCTTTTACCCATGAATGGTTTCATAACATTGTGTGTCTTATTTGCAAAATATTGGATTACCAAGTTATGCGAATCATCGAAATATTAATATATTCTGGTATATAATATTAAAAATTTACATTTCTTAGTATTAACACCAATATCATCAGAAAAGTCTTTAAATATTGAAGAGCTGTCAAGATTAAGACATAAAGTTTGCAAAACTCTGTTTTTCTAGAAAACATGTATTTTATGACTAATGAAATTATTGCATTATTAGTTGTTGTCCTTGAAAATTATAGGCTCACTTAATTCATTATCAAGTAAATATCTGCCAAATATCCATGTTGGATTAATCATAGTTTATCTGCCTATCTTTTGGTCAAACAAAAATTGTGTTCCATGTAAAAGATGGCTTATTTAGTGACTCAAATAATTGCACATGTGACTTTTCTTAAGAAAATTATTGCATTTTGCTATGTTAATGTGCTTTGTTGTATGCCCCATTTTGTCACTTTTTAGTATTAAATATGAAAAAGATATATATTGAATTGTGTTTCCTGTACCATATATAAGGATCTTGACGTTGCTACTCCATCCTAACAACAAGTAAAAAGCTGAACAAAACTTTTGCCCCCAAAATTGAAGAGTCAGACAGCTGGGTATAGAGAATCGCAACATATTGAAACAGAAACCTCCTTGGGAAATAGTTCTGGGGTAGGAAACCTTAACTGTAATTGATGAATTGCTCCATGGAGGCTCAGTGTGGACAAGTCTGAAAATTAAAAACTCCAGGGGAACCCAGTCATGGAATGGGGGGCACACTTTCATGAGTTTTACCTCCAGGAGCTCAACCCGGTTCTTATTGTAAATATCAGTGAAGAATCCTCTCATGCTTTCAGAGTGGAAGGGGAAAAGAAACTATTTTGAAATATACTGAGCACTGTATTCTTACCAAGGTCTGCCCTCATAAGAAACTAATTAAACAGAACCTAAACTGATAGGGTTTTATCAGAGCCTAACTGACCTGGGAAAAGGGAAATATCAATTCCTGCCCACTCTAGCCATTGTGTCTATTTATAGCAGCTCCTTTTACCCAGTATATCATGTCTGGCTCTAAAGGAAAAAAAAAAAAAAAAAATTACATGGCATACTAAAAGGCAATAAACACAGTTTGAAGAGATAGAGCAAGCACATCCCAGACATGGCAGGGATGATGGAATTATCATACCTTGAATTTAAAATAAGTATAATTAACATGCCAAGGGTTCTAATAGATAAAGTAGACAGCATGTAGGAACAGATGGGCAATGTAAGCAGGATGAAACTTCTAAGAAAAAAGCAAAAAGAAATGCCAGAGATAAAAAACACTGTAACAGAAATGAAGAATGCTTTTCATGGCCTCATTACTACACTGGACACAGCTGAGGAAAGAATTGCTGAGCTTGAGGATATATCAATAGAAACCTTCAAAACTGAAAAGCAAAGAGAGCAAGGACTGGAAAAAATCAGAACAGAATATCCAAGAACTGAGGGATAACAATAAAAGGTGTAATATATGTGTAATGGGAATACTCGAAGATTTAAAAAAAAAAAAAAAAAGAGAGAAGAGAAGAAAAAAGAACAGAAGAAATATGTGAAGCAATAACAACTGAGAATTTTTCCAAATTAGTGTCACATACCAAACCACAGATCCAAGAAGCTCAGAAAACACCAAGTGGATAAAGGCCCAAAACAAATCAAACCAAAAAAAAAAAAAATGAAAGAACTTTAGCTAGGTGTATCATCTTCAAACTGCAGAAAATTAAAGATAAAGGAAAAATCCTGAATGAAGCCAGAGAAAAAAATACCTTCCCTATAGAGGGGTAAAAATAAGAATTACATCTGACTTCTCAGAAACGATGTAAGCAAGAAGAAGAGTGCAGTGAAATATTTAAAGTGTTGAGGGGGGGAGAAAAAAAAACAACCTCACTATAACCTTCAAAATTGTCCTTAAATAGTGAAGGAGAAATAAAGACTTTATCATACAAACAGAAACTGAAACAATTTATTGCCAGTAGACCTGCCTTACAAGAAATGTTAAAAGAAGTTCTCCAGACAGAAAATAATACAGGTCAGAAACATGGCTCTACTTAAAGAAAGGAAGAGCATCAAAGAAGGAATAAGTGAAGGTAAAATAAAACTTTTATTTTTCTTATTCTTGATTGAGCTCACAGATAAGAGTTTGTTCAAAATAATGATAGCCACAATGTGTTTGATTATACTTTCACAACCAAATTCTGTATTATTTATATAGTGCTGTATAACAAATGACACTAAAATGTAGTGCTATGTCAACAAACACTTATTGTCTTGTGGGGAGCTGCCCACGTCACACCGTAATCGCCATTACAAGATGGCGCCGGCCGACACTGACAATCGGCAAAAACAAGTCTAGAGCGCATGTGCTGGGAATTTCCCCACCTCTAGTCTCTGCCTCTCCCGTGGCGTCATCTGGGCTGATGCACGACCGCCAGTCAGAGAGGGACACGTCCTAGGCGAGGGACAGTTTTCTATAAAAGGGAACGGGTTTCTGTACTTGGGGTCTCCGCCCCGATAAGCTTGTGCTCTGCCTCTCAAGACGCATTAAAGCTTTACTGCAGAAGGATCCTGTGTGTGCCGCGTCGTTCTTGCTGGCGAGACGGTTGCGCGGGACATTGTCTCACAGTTTCAGTGGTCCAGAAATTCAGGCACAGCTTTGCTGAGTTGCTGTGACTCAAATTCTCTCACATAGCTGTAATCAAACTGTCAGGGCTACACTTATCTCAAGACTCAACTCTAAGAGTGTGGGAGGTTCACTTCCAAACTCACTTATGTGGTTACTGGTAGAATTCACTTGCTTTCAGTTTGTTAGCTAGAAGCCTCTCTCAGTTCCATGCCATGTGGGCCTCACCAAAGGATAACTCATAACAGCGGTGACTTCCTTCAGAGTCAACAAGTAAGAAAGCAAGAGAGTGAGTGCTCAAGTTGGAGGCAGTCTTACTGAAACCTAACCTTGGAAGTAACAGCCTATCACTTTTGCTATAGTATGTTAATTAGAAGGGAGTTTTAGAAGACAGATTCTAGTTCTAGCCACACTCCCAGGGAGGGGACTGCACAAGGGCATGGATACCAGGAAGGAAGGTCGCTGGGGCTATATTTGAGGCTATCTAGCGTAAATACTAATGTAAAACATAAAGCACACTTCTTAGTAACTCATAAGCTGCACAAGAAATCATAATGGAAATTACTGAAGTATCTGGAACTATGTAACTGAACTAAGCAACAAGAGTAGTTTTATACAGCAAACTTGCAAAAGAAGCTATAGGAGTAGAGTGAAATTTGGATGTTAAGTGCTTAGATTAGAAAACAAAAAGGCTAAAAATGAATGAGTAAATACTAGTCAGGAATTTTTTATGTCAACTTAAAAAAAATAGAAGGGGCAAAGGAAAACAAAAATGTAAAAATATATATAATTAAAAAATAGTAGAATTTCTAAAGGCATCAGGCTCTGATTGTTTTACAGGCAAGTCTACAAGGTAAACTTTAAGAAAAAAATTAATTCCTGTATTTGCAATAACTTAGAAACTAAATTAAAAAGATAGCTATTCAATGCATTTTAAGAAACCAATATAATCTTGCTATTAAATATAGACAATGATAGCATATTTCACTAACAGACATAAGGGCTCTATATGAAATATTAACAGGACAAATTCAGTAATGTATTAAAAATAATTTATCACAAACTACTAGAGTTTAAGTCGGGGATAAAAGAATGGTGCAATGTCTGTTGATGTGATTACTAAATTGTCAGGTTAAAAAACAATACATTAGGACTGCCTGGTTAGCTCACTTGGTTAGAGCGTGGTGTTATAACACCAAAGTCAAGGGATCTGGTCACCTTACTGGCCAGTCACCAAAAACAAAAACAAAAACAAAAAGAAGACACATATTAAAATCCCAACAGACAAAGAAAAATCGTTAGATAAAATGCAGCACTATTTATGATGAAAAATTTTACTCCATTATAAATGGAAAGGGACTTGTTTACTTAGTTAAATGATTTAGATTAAACTACAAAACACATAAAATATTTAAGATTCATCTATATGAAGTCAGGAACAAGACAAGGATCCTTGCTATTCCTGCAACTATTCATCATTGTGTCGGAGGTCCTAGATAATGCAACAAAACTAGTAGGAGAAGTATGTATTAATATTAGAAATAAAAAATTAAAAGTATTAGTAAGCAATATTATTTTTCTACATCGAGAACTACAAAACAATTTAGACAAACTATTAAGATTAATAAGAAAATTCAGCCAGTTTGCTAGCTCTAAGATTATCACAAAAATAATATATAAACCAAAAAGTGTCCTAAATACTCAGAATAACCAATGAGTTAATTAGTACTAAATCTAACATGAGGAAAATTATAAATTAAGATAAAGTATTACGTTTGAACAGGAAGTTTTAGCAGTATAAATATATGATCCTATTCAATTAGATTTATAAAACAAATGTCAGCTAAAATCCCCAAAGGATTTTTTTGTTGTTGAATTAGACAAGTTGATTCTAAAATATAAGAATAAATAAACCAACTAACCAACTGTAAAGATCCCAGGAGAAGACCCATGTATATATGTGAACTTGATAGGTGACAGAGAGAGCATTGCAAATTAGTGCAGAAATGATGAACTTGATGAAATATGTCATGTATACACTGAGACCACTGGGTATTCACATCGGCAAAGTAACTAGATACAACAATACTTTCAGATGGAGTGCAGTTATAACTAAAAAAAACACACCCCAACCTTTGGAAAATATAGAATAATCTGTTGATAATCTTTGCACAGAAAACACTTTCTTAAATAAAATTTAAAAATTACATACAAAAATTAGGTAAGTTTGACTCACCGAAATTATAAAGTTCAATATAACAAAATCACTAATAAAAGTTGAAACACAAGCATCATGTTGATCAAATATATTTGCAACACAAATCACAAGTAAATGATTAGTGGTTAGGTTATATGTAGAATACCTAGTATTACATAAGAACAAAAACAATAGAAAATAGGCAAAAGAATATGAACGGATTGTTAATTGAAGAAGAAATCTGAACGGGCAATGATGCCATTGTAAGATGTTCAACCTCGGTACAAAACAGGTAATTGAAAAGTAGATAAGATTTAAAGAAACTCCTGCCCATGGCATATGGATAGGATTATATGGATGTCCACTGAGCAGTGCTTGTAATTGTGGAAAATTGTAAGTAACCTGAATATCTCTCATAATGGATGGAATAATACACAAAATTGGCATCAAATAGACCACGCGTATATGTAACAACATCAACATCTTAAGAAAGCAAAGCAATACATTGACATCTTAAATAAAACAAAACATAGTGTTGACTGGAAATGCCTAGCTGTAGAATGAAACATGCCATGCAGTAAATTTATTTATAACAAAATGCATAACCAACTTTGTTTGTAGATTCAGTTGTACTGAAGTATGAAAAAAATGCATGGGCACGATAAGTGCCGTATTACGTTTGGGGAGGAAAAGAGGACTGGGAACAGGGTGGGGCAGGTGGTAATGTGAGGAACTTGTCGTTTAGCTGGTGCCAGAGGCTCAGCCTGAGCAGTCCTCTGCATGTTGTTCAGAGGTCACCCACCTCAGACGGGGAGAGGATGGTGGCCCTGAGACATCAGCTCAGATGGTGGTGCCTCCCGTTTATGACCTCATCCCAGGAATTTTATCCTAGATGGCTGGCTGGGCATCCATCCTGGAAACAGTTCTTACTCTTTACGCACCATAAGTCTAGGGTGAAACAACTCTCTTGAATTCTAAGTCTCCACTGTGAGCCCCTTGTCCTGAATCCTTCATGAGCAAACTTTTCCCCACATCATGCTTCCATCACCAAGCTGTTCATTGACTTCTCAAGGTTTTTTTTCCATGGTCAAAAAATATATTTTTGTAGGATTTTCTGTACAATTTCTATTGTTACTCTGAGTGGGAGATTCCAGAAAAACTATTCTGAGAGAGATCACCTACAAATTAGAATATTTTTTTTGTGTGTGTGTGATATATATATTTAATTTCTACTGAGTTCTGATGGAGAGCAAAAGTTTGAATGGGTGGATAAGTGGGTTGGAGAGAATTGCTGACAGGCTCTGACCTTGAGTTGGTGTTGGTAGAAGAACAAAATCCCAAGGTTAGCTGTTATGGCAGTTACCTCCACATAACACAATTTTCTATATCAGTAATGTACGTAATAAATAGATATGGCCACCCCTATATGACATCTTTCTCTGTTAAGCTCCTTGTACGACATTTCCAAGATTTACCGCTGTGAAGGAAAGCTGGGAAAGGTGATGTCATAGGTCAGGGATGGGCAAACTTCTTCTGTGAGGGCCAGATAACAAGTATTTTAGGTTTATGGGCTATACTGCCCACTTGCAACCACTCGAATCTGCCAGTGTGGCATGAAAGAAGCCAAGGACAATATGTGAAGAAACAGGCAAAGCTATACTCAAATAAAACCTTATTTAAAAAAGCAGGTTTGGACTTTGGGCTATAGTTAGATAGAGTCTAGTGGGAAAATTTATCCAGAATCTTACTCCCTGGCATGTTGGGCTTGGAGAACCAGCAAAGCCAGTAGCGTGACTTCAGTCTAGATCTGAAGACCTCAGAACCAAGGAAGCCAATGGTGTAACTCTCAGTCTGAGGCCCAAGGCCTGACAGCCCACGCCACTGCTTGTGTGAGTTTTGGAGTCCAAAGAAACTTAGAGCTCTCACGTTCAAGGACAGAAGAAGGGCGACCCAGCTCCAGAAGAGAGAGCTAATTTGCCCTGTCTCCACCCTTGCGTTCTACTTGGACCCCCAGATGATTGAATGAGAGACAGTTGAGGCAGCCCGATCATTCTAATCAAATGCCCAACCACGTGGGTTTCCCTTTCAGAAGAGGGATGGACTTAGTGCTTACTGAAGCATTGAAAATAAAGAATGCTTTACCAGCCATCTGAGCATCCCTTGATCCAGTCAAGTTGACAGCCCAAATCAATTATCATAGAACTTAAGAAGGGTAAATTTTTCTGAATTAGGGAATGAATGTAAAGAGTAAATGTAAGAAATTAGCTTTTAGTTTAAAAAATGGGTGCAGAAAAGAAAAAAAAAAAAACAAAAACAAACTATGCCTGGCTGGCTGAAGGCCCAGGAAGAAAATTATCTGACAACGTTATTTGGTAATTACAGGGCAAATGGCTTCTAGAAAGACTCATTGAACCTTTGCAGGAAGAGAAGCATGGAGAAGTCACACCAAATCTGTAAAAGGCGTGGAAGTGAAAGACAGAGCTTTACTTTTTTATTATGCAGCGCGGTTCCATCTGAAATGAAGCTCCAAGTCACCTTTCCTGCTCAGACCTGATTCTATTTTCTCAATGTGACTGCTTCAGAGAGCAAGATCAATAATGTGTCCATCTCAAAACGCCTGGCTGTGACATTTTTTAAGTCTTATCATGACTTGTATAAAAACAACAACAGATGTCCAGATAAATGAGTAGTTCTAAATAAAATGTGTGTATTTTCTTAAACTGCCTGAGGGTAAACTCCAAATTAGTCATTTACCTACGTGGATCAGATAAGCCATGACTAATGTCAACTCTAAGATTTGGTTTGCCAAGAACAACTTCAGCAGACCAGCCAATCAGCTATGACGCTCAATTAAAAAAAATAATTACAATGTGCAGGGTTTCTTCTCTTATGTGAACAGTTCAGTCAATGTAGCATTTTAGTCCCTGGGTAATTTCAGCATTGCAGATCCTCTCATGATTCCAAAACGTCTTGGAGAAGCTTTCTTACGGCCATGTGGACCACAAGCAGACCCAGAATAAATCCAGAGACAAGGAGAGGTCAGTAAAAGGGAGTGGGGAAATTCGGGGAACGGGGGAGGGGAGATGAGGGGGAAGGACGGTAAGAAGAGGGAGAGAGAACTGATGACCTTATTTGAATTCTTGGATTGAGATATCCCTGAAACTAATTTAGACCTTGGAATTCTAGTGATATAAACTAATACAAATTGCTGAGGTATAGCTTACATTGTAATCTAAAGCGCACAGGTATTAAGTGTACAGTTTGATATATTTTGGCAAATTCTTATAACCTCCCACCTCTTTCAAGATATAAAACATTTCTCTCACCTTGTAAAGTTCCTCCATGACCCTTTTACAACAGTTTCCCTGCTCCACCCCAGAAGCAACCACTGTTCTGATTTCTGTCTCCGTTGATCAGTCTTGACTATTCCTGAACTTCATATAATAGAATCATTGAATGGTTACTCTTTTGTGTCTATCCTCTCTCAACATGCTTTTGAAGTTCATGCATGTTGTTGCTTGTAGCAATGGTTCGCTATATCTTATTGATGAATTTTAATTTATTGCGAGAATATGCTATAAAATGTTTATCCATTCACTTGTTGATTGACATTGGGTTATTTCTGGGTCTTTAATATTGCTAACAAAGTTGATGTGAACATCCTAATGTCTTTGTACAAGTTTTTTTTGTACATATATTTTCATATGTGAGGGAGATAAATACCTAATGGTATAATTGTTGTTTCATGGGGTAAGTATATAGTTAGATTTATTAAAAATTGATGGATAGGTTATACCGTCTTCCTCTCTCACCAGCAATACATACTTGCCAACATTTGGTACTGTCAGTCTTTTTAATTTTAGGCATTTGTCTATACAAGTCCCTTGCCCATTGGATTGGTTGTATATTTGTACTGTTTTGGGCATTCTTAAATATGTTGTATGTAAACCCTTTGTCAGACACATAGGTTGCAAATATTTTCTTCTAGTTTGTGACCTATTTATTTTCTTAATGATGCCTTTTAATGGTTGGAAATTTTTAACTTTGATGAAATCCAGTGGTAGCAGACACTGTTGATGCCCAGCTGAGGTCCCTTTCCTGAGGTGACATGAATGTTGGCTGTTAGAGGCTTATGGAAATAGTCTTTTCAAGAGAATTATCCCCAACCAATGTGAGCCACCATCTCGTTTAGAAATAGCTGAGAGGACATCCTCTGTTCTGGAGAGGCTTAGACAAATGACTGGCTGATACAGGGGTGCGAAAGGCCTGTCCCCCTGACCTCCATGCGGGACAACTCTGAGGTTTCATTTGTGTCTCAGAGGCTGGACTCGACCTGACCCCACTTCTTGGTTTAGCTTCTTACTCTGTCCTATCTACTTCCCTTATATTCTTACAGGGATCTCTCGCAAGTGCTCGCTCAGTAAATGTCTCACACAGGAATCACCATCTCAGGCTCTGCCTCTAGGGAACTCAATCTAAAATACCAATTCACCCATTTTTCTTTTATTCTTAGTTTTTGGGTTTTTTTTTTGTTGTTGTTGTTGTTTTGTATCCTAACTCTGGCTACCTCATGTTGTGAAGATACTCTTCTATATTTTGCCTTAAGGGGCTTTATAGTTTCAGCATTTACCTTTAGGTCTATGATCTATTTCAAATTGGTTTTTGTGCATGATGTAAGATAAGGGTCAAGTTTTATTTTTTTCCCATAAAAATAGCCAGGTGTTCCAGCACCATTTTCTTTTCTAAATAAATGGCATTAGCACCATTATAAAAAATCAATTGACCATACATTTATGCAATATTTATTTTTATTTTCATTTTAACTAGTTTGGTGTGTTTTCTATTTCTAGGAACTGAATGGTCCTTGCTAATTTAGGGTCTCCCTTTTATTTGGCTTTCCATCTAGTGTTGCCAGATTTAGCAAATAAAATATAGGACACAGAATTAAATTTGAATTTTGGATACATAACAAAATTTTTTTTAGTATAAATATATCCCATAAAATATTTGGAACATACTCACTCAAAAATTTATTAATGTATATGTGAATCTGGAAATAAGTGGGTGTCCAGTTCTTTATCTGACAACACTATTTGCACCTGACTTCTTAAATTCTGATGTTCTGCATCTCATCACTGCCTCCTGCCTGGCCTTCTCCTATTTTGCCACCCCCCCACCCCAACCACACCTACCCGCAAGATGAGGCTTTCTGAACCTCTTCACTCTGATGTTCTCAGTTCTCCTGTCTGGGAGGCTGGAATGGACAATTCATACTCTTATCACAATCTTCGACTCTCTTGGCTGTCAGCTACTGAAGCAACTTGATTATTTTTAAAAAAATGTTCCACTTCTGAGGTGCAAATTCAATGATATTGACCTGTCAGAACAGAGCGAGAGGTGTTGCAACTTCCTGGCCCTTGTCAGCAGTGGGAGTAGGTTTAGGTTAATCAACTCCTATCCTCATTACACCTGGAACTCTGTGACTGGGCCTAAAGCTGCCACCTGTGACTACTGGACACTGCCAACCTAGCAGACATTGGGGAAATTTAACTTGTGATCTTTTCATCATGAGGACCAAATTGTGAGCTTTGGGAACACACCTTCCCTAACCTGCATATGGGCATTACAACCACACAGCCATGGAGTGGGAGGACTGAGGAATTCTCTCCACAGGGACTGTGAGAGATGCAGAAAGGAGGCCAGGCATGGAGGGGAGAATGACAAGACCATGGCCAATTTCATGGTAGTATTTTTTTCCTCACTGGATGTATTAGTCCGTTTCTGTCATTTAGAACATAATACCTGAAACTGGGTACTTTATAAAGAAATAGAATTTATTTTGTACAGCGATGGAGGCTGGGAAGCCCATGGTCTAGGGGGGTGCATCTGGTGAGGGCCTTCTTCTGGGTGGGGACTCTTTATAGGGTCCTGTGGCAACCAGGATGTCACATGGTAAGAATGGCCTGAGCAAGAGAGAGCTAACCTCTCACTTGCTTTCCTTATAAAGCCATCAGAACCATGCACATGGCAACACATTAAAGCATTAACCCATTACTCCATGAATGGATTAAAACATTTAGGAGAGCACAGTCCTCATGATCCAATCACCTCTTAAAGGCCCCCCCTTTCAAATACCATAATCAGATTTTCCACCCTCTTAAAACTGATACAGTGGGGGTCAAGTTTCCAATACATGCACTTTTGGGGGACACATTCAACCCATACCACCGGAAAATGGGAAATTCAAAGGTGCCAATGTTGTCTTCATAGAACATGGCCTGAGTCTCTAACATGGGATGAACCCAATGTGGAACCACAAAAGGTAATCAGCCAAAGGCTCACTATGAATTCTTGATGATGGAGGTTGATTTCCTGCAAAGCTTAATCCTGGGGCCCTCCAGGAGAGGTGGAGGTGCTGGTGGTTGAGGTCTGTCCACGTGAAGAGAAAGCCAACTTGCCACAGGGAAGCATTGTTCTAGAAGCATTGCTCTAGAAGCATTTCTAGCAAACTGCCTACAGCTACCACAGAAAAATGGACCTGAATTTCCAAGTCTCAAATGACTTGTGGTTTCTTCTCTTATTCTAAATAAATATTATCATTCATAACTAATTGTATATTTGTAGTTACCATTTTTTTTCTTTCATTAAGAAAGTCCCTCAGAATGTATGAGTTTCAGGCTCCACAAAGCCTGGACCTTAACCTTCTCGTGGCTGAGAGGATGAACACAAGGATTTGTGTCGATTTGGGACTCACGACTCCAGCACATGGTGGAAACGTCCCTCACCTGGTTCATTCACCTGTCTCAAACAGCTCCAAGATGGGGATGTATTCAGAATCTGCTTCTGAAGACAGCATTCCAAAAACACTTCTTTCGGCTCCACTATGCACTGCTCATACTCTTTCCTTTCCCATCACATTTTTAGACACCCCTGAAGCAGTGATTTAATTCACATATATATGAACCAAAATTATTTTGTTTTTGTGAAAGTTATTCAGAAGGAAGGCTGTATAGACTAGAATTTTGTATAAAAAATACACAAAGTAAAGATTTTGATCTACTCCCTTCAATGCACTAACTATTGCACAGACTACTACATTCCGGGTGCATTCACTAAAGAACAGAACTCCAATTATCAATGTTCAAAAGCACTGCAAAGCTATGCCCTAGTTTGTGAATATTTAATATGGCTTCTACTACTGTTATTAAACTCTAAACTAAAAATAAATCTCTTGAAGAAGTAAATTATTCTTATTCCAGAATTATATTTGGCAGAGTCTATAAATTGAATTCTCTTAGTTCTATTAAACATTATTGTGATTGACCATAAATCTACTTTTGATGAATTTCTAGGAACAGTCTTTCTGAATAAATTGTAATATATTTACATTTAACCTCTTCTAAAGGTGATTGGTTTGTTATCACCAAAATCAGGGAATTATATTTTTTATCTTGATCTGGCTAGAACTCTAGAACTGTTAACCAATTATAGAAGCTTGGTAGCTGAGTTGTTTAAATTTTGCTAAACATTTTACTGTGATCTCATTTGCTTCATTCAAAAACACACACACAAATCATTCTCCCAATCTACAGTTATTTTAAACTGTGTTTAATACTTAGGAAACAGTGAAAATATTCTGGACTATCATTAAAATTTCCTCCTATAATTAATTTACTTATATCTATTTATTATTTCATAGACTTCTTTATTCTACTTTATAAAATATATTTAAATTTTATTTAATCTTCACAACAATCTTATGACATACACAGGACAGGCAAATATTTCTTTATTTTAGAGATCAAATATCTTAAAAGTGAATGCTACAAAATTAGCAGTTCGTTCCGATCTTGCAACCCTTTTACTGAATTTTGTTTGTCACCTCTTCCTTCCCTTCATTCTCCAATTCATCCTCTTGACCTCTTGATTTGAACATACTCACTATGTGCCCAGAATTATAATTAGAAATGTAATATAGACATTGCTTTCAATGAGTGTATAGTTTAGTTGGTGGACAGAATATATATGCATACACACACATATATGTGCAAATATGTACATACATACATACATACATTCATATACATACATTATTAAAGAATGATCCAAAATGGTATATCAAGAGCTATCCAAGGTGTGATCCAAACATTTATTTTGAAAAATTATTTAGTGTCAGACACTGTTGTAAGGGTCAAATGAAACCTACTGATAAGCGCTCTTGGTGAAATTTATAAGAGGAAAGGGGACATATGGGTTGGTGAAAGAAAAAAAAAATACAACCATCATTATTTAGATCCTTAAGTACAGAGAAACCAGGATAGGCAGAGAGAAACGGACAGCTCACAAAGGGGGAGAGGTTTGGAGGCAAGAAAGAATACTTTAGGCAACTGAAAAGCTATTTGACTGCTCTGAGAAGGGGGATTTGGAAAAAGGGTATGTATTTGAAAACAGAAATGGTCACAAACTCTAGAAGGCCTCATATTGATAATGCTTAGAGTTCCACAGCTGACTCATTTTTATTGCCCACATAAATAGCATTTAGAGAGTTATTGATCCCTTTGAAAATCAGTTTTATGTAATGAATTTCCCCATGTTAATGTATATACAAGAATGCATAATATCACAAGAATTTTAGAGAGCTCAAATGCCTCTGAAGCCCCTCTGAGGATCTCTAGGGTAAGGAACTCTTCCTGTACAATCTAGCTAGAACCTAAATCTCTTTCTGGAACTCCAGATCTAAGTAGTCAATATCCTAGAGGACACCTACATTTGACACCCCAAATGAGATCCTTTACACATCCAAAATAACCTCTTTCCCTGATATTTCATGATGGAATCATTCAGTAAATCCAACTACAATAACTGGCAGAATTGTAGATCATTCACATGGCGATAAGACAGAAATCCAGGAGACAGCTTTGGGCACTATCTGCCCCTTTCTTTCCACTTCTAGTTAATTACTCAGACCAAGCTTCTTTCCATCCTAGGGCTCTTTCTATAGCTAATAGTTTTATCATTTCTCACCTGGATTTCCACCGCAGCATTCCCACTGTAGTCTCTAACTTCAATCTTGCATGGCCTTTCCAGTTCATTCTCTGTGTTGTTGGAAGAGTACCTTTAGTAATACTAACAAATCTGACCACCTCATTCACTGGCTGAAGTTTCTTCAGTGATCTCCCCTTTGTTTTAAAGAGTGAAATTCACACTCCTCAGCATGATGTGGTTTGGCTTCTATCTTCCTTGCTGGTTTTCTCTTTCACATGCTCACTCTTAGCTTCACATCTTTGCATTGCTTTTTTTTTTTTTTTTTCCTGTCCTAAATGTCCTAAGCTTGAGTCTTCTTCACCAACTCATCCTCAGAGTTCCAGCCACTGCCTCATACTCTTGGGCACCCTTTTCTCACCTCTTGAATCCCAGCTCATCCTCTGAACTGCCATAGTGCTAGGATCTTAACTCTATGAGGACGTTTTTTTACATCAGTATTTCCTGTTTTCTTGTCTGTCTCTTCCTAAGCTTGTGACTCCCATAAAGCCTGGGGAGGTTTCTTAGTTCCCAGTGCAATGTCCCAGAGACTATGCATCCAGTAAACACCCAGAGGCTGGCGTTTTTCAAACTGTTCCAGGTACTTCTGAGAATACCTCATTAACAAAGAAATATTTTCTTTTAAACAATAAAAATTTAAACCACCAAAGAAACCGTTTATTTCCTTTTGTTAATTTCCCTTCTATTTCACAATTTCTGTAAGATTTTATTTGCCAAAAAAGTTGCACCCTAAAAAATATTTTTGTAGTCAGCTAAAGTATATTTTTGAGCTAGAGACCAACATAGTGATAATACTATTTTAGCAACCCTGCCTTGGTATAGTGAGCAATAGGCACTGGAAAAAGGAAAAGAACTGGCGTAGTCAGAAATACAGATTAATACTGCTTTGTTTGTTTTTTTTAAAAGTCCAATAAAATGTACATTTACCTTTTTATCATTTCTCCTTAGTTCTAACAGAATCAAGGTTTTTGAGTTTAACAGCAAACAGCTTTGTCCAGCTCCCTATCCTGATTATATATGGTGGTGTTCATCTCCCTAGAAGCTGAGAATCCCACAAATTCAGTATTTTCAAATCCTGGAAAAAATCTCCACTGAATATGTTCTAAAAATGTAATTTCTACCTTTAAAAGATGGAACACTCACCTGTAGTTTATTGTCTCATCCAATAAAAGTTTCAGGAGACTAGGGGAAGCTTTTCCTTCTGAATAAAATGTCATTGACATTTCGCATTCTTTACTTCTAAGTACGCAAAAGTGGAATGGTCTTCCCCAGAAGGGAAGCTCTCTCCTACACTTAGGTGTTCAAAAATAAACAAAAATTCCCTATTGGACGATCATCTAAAAAGTCCCAGTCTATAGAAAATATATACTCTGACTTTTAAATGTCGACCAGCCTTGGAAATCTATATGACATAAACTTTTGCCAAAAAAATCAATCTTGAGTTATGATTTGATTAGCAGAAAATTGCTATCACATTTGTTTCTACATTTGTCTACCTCATGTCCTTTTCATTCATAGGCTGGTTGATTCAAACCTTCTTTAAAAACTCCCCGAGAAAGTCTGTGACATTAAAATGTCCTTTGATGCTCTTTCACTAAGCAGTGAATATTAACAGTTATGGTGACCCTGCTCCCTAATGTGTCTCAGCAGGATCAATAGCAGTTAAGTGCCACTGTTTTACAATTAAAAAGGGGATCATTTTAAATTTAAAAGCTCGTAGCTAATTTTCTTCTTGGCACTTAATGGCATAATTCATTTTTGAAAAACCTCCTTGGGAGAACATAGACTTTCTTTTTTTATTTTGGGGAGACAGCTCAGGAAGGGGCTAGTTTAGCACCCCTCGCTGCCTCTGAGATGATTTGTAGCATTCCTCCATTAAGCTGTCATCAGGGCATCCGTAAAATTTTCTCCAAAATAGGGGACCTTGTTGCAGAGCATGGGCAACCATTGCAATTCTCTGCAAAACTGTTCAGCAGCCACTTTAGTTGGAACTTTCTTTCTGAGTGCTGCTGCTTTCAGCCAATCTTACCTGAGTATTCACATTCTCCCTGATTTTTGCTTTTCTTTTTGGTGACCTCCTGCTGTTACCCATCAGGATCCCAGGCTCATGACAAGTAGTTCAGAGCAATGCATACATATTTCCAACATGTAATTGGCTAACATTATGCTGGAAATGTCATTCCGATCCCTCCTCATTGACACTGTGGAGAGCCCCAGCTCTCTTTCTACACGATGATGGCTTTACTGGTTCCCAATTACAACAGTTACAGATGCATCAAGTTACATGTACCTATATCCCTGGGGATAAACACTGGATATAGATCCACTTTGGCATAAGTCTTGTGTCTGCTTACTGAATTTACATTATCGTGAAGCAAATGAGAGATTTGGCAGTCATTTATGTTTCTTGATGCCTAGAAGAATCTATTAATGCATTTAGTCCATTTTTAAGGGTTTTTTGAATATATCTATTTAAGAAGCAGAAGATATCCACCTCTTTCCTCCTAAATACTAATACTACTTTACTAACTAAAAAAGCAGTCAACTACCCCTTTATACAGCTTATCTCTAGTCCTCCTTCTAACCTTACGAAATGAACACCATTGTTCATATCTACAGACAAAGACACTGAATCTCAGACAGGTCAAGTTATGAGCTTAATGTCACACAGCTTATAGGTGTTGCAAATGTTAGGAAGGCTTGAACTCGCTCACTCCTAAACCCCTCGTCTTTCAAGCACACTATCACATCCATTTAAACTGTTTTAGGTTTAGGTATTATCTTAGATTTAAATCCAAAACTAAACTCTCCAGAATTGGTAGGCTTTTCAGAAAAATTTCTGGGATAGTAGTTATTAAAAACTTAGGACCAGACAAAATATATTGCATAATTTATTCTTCATGTAAAATTTGATCTAGTTTTTAAATTATTTTTGACTTTTGTTAGTTTATCACAGACCACGAGCTGTTACTAATTAAAGACTAGATGAAATTTCTCATGTCATTTGTTTTCTTTCTGAATCTGAGCATTGCCTTTATAAACATAAATTTTGGACTGAATGCTAATTTTCCGGTAAGTAATCCTGAATAAACAGGGTACATGCATATTATATGAGAGTTTGGAATAAATGGAATATTAGGGCATCCAAGGGCCAATGTTCCCTGAGAATATCATTGATTTCTACTAAGGAAGTTTGTCTTTATTTCCCACACTGTGTGAAAAAGTGACAATGGGGATCGGGACATTTATGTGTATTATCACCTCTAACAGTAAACAGATTAGGCTAATTTAAAAAAAAAAAAAAAAAAAAAAACAAACTTCCTGTACACAAAACTCATTCTTTCTCTCTAGCTTGCTTTTTTCTTCTTTTTCTTTTCCCGTTTTCCCTTCCTTCCTACCTCCCTGCCTCTCTCCACCTTCCTTTTCTTTCTTCCCTTTTAAATTCTTTTTTCCAAAATACTAAAATCCAATATACCCCTTGAATTCATTTTTCTGTAAGTGGCAAAAATGATTCTTGTCCCTTAAAGTCATATCATCTGAGCATGCATTGGAATGAAATGTGGGGCCTGGGGATGCAGCCACTGGACCGGCCCATTCTGTATCCCAAGTCAGAGGACGTGGCGCCCGCGAGGCCAGCGCCTGCACCTCAGGTTCTCCCGAAGGGTACTGGTCTAACACGCCACCATCCAACGCAATTAGCTGCTGATACCAGGTGCTGCCTGGTTCCTGCCTCGTTACACTTCTCACATTTCATGTAATCGTATTTGGAAAGTGCTCCCCCTTTTCAATTAGCCAGCCTGCCCCTCCCCCATTCATCTGTGCAGTTACTGGGGGGACACAGGGAGCCTGCGGCTGGCAAACGTGACTCCGCCAAACAGTGTCTGCACCCAGTGGTGGCAAAGTGGCTTAAAGCCTGTCATTAGGCATAATTTATTTCATATGCCATTGATGAAGCCAATCAGTGCTGTGACTTCCCTTTTGTTTATGTTTAAAGAAGAGCTGAGGGAAAGCTTCTGTAAATAAGCTCAAGCAACTTCGTCACTGCGTGTGTCCATTTGGTACTGTTACGTCGTGGGTGTGGAGGGATTCTGGAGGCTGAGCCTCAGGTTTCACACTCTGTCTGCTTTTGAGTAGCTGCATGCTGCCGGGCTAGTTCATGCGTTCAAAGCCCCACTCCTCCTCATCCGTGAAATAAGCAATACCTGTTCCGTTTTTTGCTTGTAGTAGTTATCCTTTTTTTATTTAGGTGAAGGAGCTTCCCTTCACGTGAGCCTGAATGCTGAAGTTACTGTGTGCCTGCCTGGCTTGCATTCGCTGCTAATTACTCAGGCGTGCCCCATCGCCTCTGGTCTCCTCAGCTTAAGCACACTGTGTAATTTAAATTTACATTGTGTCGTATTACATGGGGGTTATGACACAGGCAACTGTATTTTGACTTTATGCTTTACATGTTTTTTCTCCTAATGGTGGTTGCAGGAATAAGGGTAGTAGCAGATGTTGACAGACCCTTAAAAGTGTGGGGTGTGGATTCAAGTCCTACCAGTCTTATTCCTGATGAAGCTATGCAAATAACTTAGCCTACTAAGTAATTAGCAGCCTCTTCTCCATTGACCATTGTAATTTAAGTTTTTGCATTCTTCTAGTTGGGATGAGAGGTAACTTGTGTTTATTAGATGCTAGTAGGTGATTTATATTTATTTGTTCAGCAACTCTATGAAATGGGCATTGCTATTCTCGTTTCACCAAGGAGAAAAAGATACTCAGCTTTATAAAACAAATTCACTGAAGACCACCTCCTTAGACAGTGGGTGCAAGGTCAGAATGTGCAGCCTGGCCTGAGTCTCCCACATACTTATGCTCACCCCCACACCATAGGATTTTTGGATTTTTTTTGGGGGGGGGTTGTATTTATGTTATGAAGATGTATCTTCATTGATACCATTTTTGATTAACTGATTCTCACAACCACCATATACAGTGGGTCAGATCTATTCATACAATATAGAGTGTCATTTAATAGGTTCAAGCTGAGCTGGCAGTCTGGACCAGAGACACTGAAATGGTCCAACAAAGTACACATTATTTCTACTACACTTTAAAATTTGTTGTTTTTCTATGAACTTGGTCATCAAAGAACAGTGGTCTGATCTAGCTCTTTAGTTTATTGGATATTTTTGGGTCCTGTAGAACCACATGACACGTTCTCAGGGATGGAAGTTCAAGGGTACCAAGACAGGTGTGTCCTACTTCGGACCAGATCATCTTTGGTGGGTTCACTCTTCGGCTAACCCTTACTGAACACTTACTCCAAGCCAGGTGCTGTGTTAAACATTTTACATGAGCCAACTTGCTTAATCCTCCCTGAACCCTATTAGGAAACAACTATCATTATTTTCCAGAGTGCAAAAGAGGTCAGATAACTCTTCTAAGTACTTTAGCTAGGGTAGTAGAGCTGTGATATAAACAGAAACTGGGTTGAGACCATTTTAAGCAGACAGGCCTATTTTATTGTTTTATTTACACCCAGAACCTATTTGAAAAGTTTGTTATGCATCGTGGTATTTGCCAATCCCAATCCTTCTAAGGTGCACCTGCCCTGCTGTAACCAGGGAAGGGCCTCTGACACTCACACGTGAAATACTGGGGAGACGGTATTTGTTCTTCTGCCTCTGTCTGTTCTGTACCTGCTGGTGCCTCCAGCCATGCTGTAATAGAAATCAATTATTTTTCCCTGTGAGTTCCATAGAGAGCTACATTTCTTTTCTATTACTAAGGGGTTTCTAGTTTAAAATAATTTGTCTCCCTTGATTTAATAACAGGAGGTTGGGTGGCAATCCTGAGTTTGGTATAAGGTAAAGAGAAACCACACATTCCGCAGGTTGGGAGAAGAGGCCGAATCCATTGGTGTGTAAGGAAGACTGTGCAGGAGCACGCACAGCTCTGAGCATCCTTCCACGTGGTTTCTTGGTGGTTCCATTAAAACTGTGCATGCTGCAGCGCCCAGCACTAGCACAGAGTGGAGGGCTTCCCTTGCAGGACACAGGACTACTCACCACAAGGAGAATGCTTCTGTTTCTTTACTATATGACCAGTCTGAAAGTGGAGAGCTGTGTAACCTTAGGCAGGCTACTTCGTTCTTCTGGATTTGGGGTTATCCATATAATGAACCACTCCAGTAACCCTTGCCTTCCTGCTCCTTCTTTTTTTTTTTCCCTTAATTTATGACATTTAATAATTGTACATATTTATGGGGTACAATGTGATATTTCAATGCATGTATATACATTGTGTTATGATCAAATCAAGGTAATTAGCATATCCATTATCTTAAATATTTATCATTTCTTTTGATAGAAGTAGAGAGTAGAATGGTGTTTACAGAGGGTGAAGAGGAGAGAGGGGAGGGGTTTGATGGTGAGAGATTGCTCAGTGGATACAAAACCACAGCAGGATGGGAAGAATATGGTCTGTGTTCAGCTGCAAAGCAGGATGATGGGTGTTAGCAATACTGTATTGTGTGGTTCTAGCTCTTTCTCAAATACTGTAGAAGCCCTCCTTCTGCCCATCACCTTCTCGCCGGGTCTGCACGGCCTCACCTCCTCCAGCACTGCTCAGGTCTTTCTTTCCCTGGGAGACCCACCCTGACCCCAGCACCACACAGCCCTCTTTCCTTCTTACAGTAGCAGAGAGCTCTGTCCCCATTCCACACTCTACCCTTTACTTATCCCAAAGCATCTAGTATCGTTTAGACTAGTTTATTTTTTAAAAATCTTTACTTTTTTAGAGCACTTTTACATTTGGAGAAAAATTGCACAAAAACCAGAGTTCCCATGTAGCCCTTCCTCCCTCTCCCACTCCCCTAGTTTCTCTTGTTATTAACATCTTGTGTTCGTGTGGTGCATTTGTTATAATTGATGAACTGATACTGATATATTATCATTAACTAAATCCCACAGTTTGCATTAGGGTTCACTCTAATGTGTTGTATATTCTATAGGTTTTAACAAATATATAATAATGCGTATCTACCATTACAGTATCCTATAGAATAGTCTCACTGCCCTAGAAGACCCCTGTTCTCCATCTATGCAGCTTTCTCTCCTTTATCCCAAACCCCTGGCAACCACTGATCTTTTCCCAGAATTTCAGATATCTGGAATCATATAGCATGTAGCCTTTTCAGACTGGCTTCTTTCACTTCGCGATATGTATTTAAAGATCCTCATGTCTTTTTGCTTCTTGATAGCTAATTTCTTTTTTATCACTGAATAATATTCCATTGTCTGGATGTATCACAGTTTATCTATTCACCTACTGAAGGACATCTTGGTTGCTTCCAAGATTTAGCAGTTATGAATATAGTTGCTATAAACATTCAATTACAGGTTTTCATATGGACATAGTTTTCAACTCATGGGGTAAAAACCTTGGAGAGCAATTGCTGCATCTTGTGGTTAGCCTACGTTTTCCTTTGTAAGAGACTGCCAAACTGTCTTCCAGAATGTCTGTACCAATGTACTTTTTTACTTTAATTGTACATCTCACCAATTATGAAAGTGCTTGCCTTTTACAGACTCCTCAATAGAGCACATTCCCAATGTTTAGGATTTTTTGCCAGACCAATAGGTGAGATATTGTATTTTAGGGTAGTTTTAATTTACATTTCTCTTTGTATGAGTGAGTTTGGCATGTTTTCACATGTTTAAGTGTCACTTCGTTTTCCATTTCTGTAAACTGGCAAGTCATATCTCTTGCTTATATTTCAATCAGGTTCTTGGACTTTTTTTTCTCTATTTTCAACAGGTCTATGAAAACTAAGGATATAAATCTTTCATCAGTGGTGAATTGCAAATATTCTCAAAAGTTTGACATTTGTCTTTCTACTTTGATTTTTTTCTTTTACTATGATACATTTTATATTGTAGTCAAATTCACTATTCTTTCCCTTATTACTTATTGATTTTCAGTCACAGAAAAATTTCCTCCTTCTGAGGTTATAGAAGAATTTACCCACTTCCTTTTAAAATCTCTGATCCATTTGCAATGTACCATTTACTGTAAAGTGTGAAAAAACATCAAATTTTATGTTGTTATTTCATATGGTGATCCATGATCCTAACATCATTTATTAAAAACTCTATTTTTTCTCACTGATTTTTGACATGCCATTTTATATATGCCAAATTTCCATTTGGAATTATGAACTCTTTCTGGGTTTTACAATTTATTCCATTCATTTGTTAATTTATGCACTCACCATACACACTATCTTTTGATAAATAACTTGTAATATTTTAATATCTGGGAAGATATGTTCCTTTGTATTGTTGCAGAAGAAAATTATCAATTTTTGAGATATAAATTATGTGCGATAAACTTAATCCATGCAAATTGTACAATTCAGTGGACTTTAATAAACATATACACTGTGAAACCACTGCTGCAGTCACAACACTGATAATTTTCAATACCAGCACAAATTTCCTGTTATCCCTCTGCAGCCCTTTCCTCTTCTGTCCCCAGGACATCAGTGATCTGCTTTTTGTCAACAATTCACCAAGAGTCTTTTTAATTTAGACTATTATAATGCACATATGCTGATGTCTCTTGGTGATTTTAATTTGTATTTTTCTTAAAATGCATGAAGTTGAGCATCTTCTAATGTGTTTATTGCCATTTATATGTCATTTGTACTAATTTTTGCTATTTTAAAAATTCTTTCTTTATATTATTGAATTATATGAATTCTTTATATATTCTTTATATATGTACTACAAACATTTCATCATTCTGTTCCTTGCTTTTAATTTTCTAAATAAACACAGACATCTTTTATTTCATTTCACTCATATTTATCTACTTATCATTTTTAATTGTTTTTGTGTTAAATGTTCAAGCTAAGAAATCTTTGCCTACCCCAGAGTTGCAATGTTTTTGTCTTCTTTTTTTTTTCTCTTACTTTTGACATTACATCTATGCCCACTCCTAGTAAATGCCGTATATTGTGTGATGCATGGGTCACTTTGTTTTCCATATGGATGTCCATTTGTTTCAACATGATTTGCTTCCATTGTCAAGAATCAATTGGCCATGCATGTGTGGGTCTACTCCTAGACTCTCTCTTCTGTTCTATTTATCTGTACGTCTGTCCTTTCACCAATGCCACACGGTCTTGATAGTAGGCAGTGTAAATTTTCCACCTTGAGCCTTCTTTTTAAAATACTACTCTCTTAGCTTGTTTGAAGTTCCATGTGAATTTTAGAACCACTTTCTCAAAGGCTGATTTCCCTCCCGCCCCAAAAGTGTGGTAGAATTTTAATTAGAATTAAATTGAACATCTGGATCAATTTGGGAATAAACATTGAGTTTTTAATTCAGGAAAATAATATTTCTCTTGAATCATTTAGTTCATCTTTAATATCCCTTAGCAATATTTTGTAGTTTTCAGTGTTAGTGACTTATACATCTCTTTTAAATTTTTCTAAGTATTTTGTTTTTGATGCTATTGTAAATGGTATTTTCTGTGTCAGTTTCTAATTTGTGCTAGTATTCAAAAATACATTTGATTTTTGTATATTTTCTTTGATTTGGAGACCTTTTAAAATTCACTTTATTAGTTGTTTTATACATTTCTTAGGATTTTTAAAAATGTAAACAATCATGTCATCTTCAAAAAGGGAGAGTTTTATTTCTTCCTTTCCAGTCTCTATGCCTTTTGTTTCTTTTTCTTGCCTTTTGCAATAGTTAGGACTTCTACTGTAATGCTTAATAAAAATGGTTGGTCTGGAAATCCTTACCTTATTCTTTCTCTTATGGAAAAGCATTAAATATTTCATCTTTAAATATATTAGCTGTAGGTTGTTTGTAGATTATTTTTATCAGATTGAAGAACATCCCTTCTCATCAGATTTTGTGGAAGTTTTTGTCATTAATTTCTTTTGAGTTTTGTCAAATACTTTTTCTATGTCTATTGTAATTATCGTATGTGTTTTCTCTTATAGTCTGTAAATATAGTAAATTATGGCGTTAATCACATACTCCAGCAGTTTATACTCATGGGTCAGCTTTATTACAGACAAAGGATGGAATACAGCAACAGAAGAAGGATGGATGTTGACAGGGATCCCGGGATCTCAGGCACAGGCTTGTGGTCCTCGCACTGCTGGGTCACATCGGAGTACTTTGCCTGCAGGTCTGGAACTGCAGCTGGCATACATGTGAAGTATTTCAGTACCAGCAAGCCCTAAAGTCTGCTCATGGTCAGATGGGTACATTCTCACTATGTGACCACCTTTAATCTTTGAGTTCTTACAGTCTCCTCCACCCCAGCCAAGCTATACTAAAACCTGGTGCAATTTATAAATCTAATTCCTAGTAAACAATTTTGGCAAGCTGATAAATTCTTCTGTGAAACACCTCCTCTTCAGATGTTTACAGAACATTATTGATCTTTAATTAATAGATTCTTTAGAATTGACTAAGGATCAGTAGCTCTGGAGATAAGCATGTGTTCAATTCAGACCAACTGAAGTTAACCAATGCTGTTATTTCATTGATTGATTTTTTAATATTCAAACAATCTTCCTTATTTTTGGTAATGCATTTATCAGGTTTTAGGTTGTATTGACCTTATGAAAAATGTCAAAAAATGTTCCCTCTGTTTTCTGAAAGCTTCTGTGTAAATTGGTTATATCTTCCTTGAGTGTTTGATAGAATTTACCACTAAAAACATTTGGGCCAGGAGTTTTCTTAGTGGCAATTTTTTTGATAACAAATTACATTTTTAAAATAGGTATTGGGCTATTTGGATTTTCTGTTTCATCATGTGTCAGCTTTATTGTTGTATTTTTCAAGGACTTTGTCCACTTCGTGTAAATTGTAAAATTTGTTGGGATGATGTGGTCATTATATCACCTTATCACACTTATAACGTCTGGTGATTCTGTAGTGATAACTCTTCTCCCAATCCTAGTATTGGTAAATTTATGTTCACTTTTTCCTTGCTCAGTCTTTATGCTAGGGGTTTATCAGTTTGTTTACCTTTCAAAGAACTAACTCTTATTTTTGTTAATTTATCAACAGTAGGCATTCTTTAGGATTAGACTTATATGCGGTCATAAACAAAATAATATATTCTATAAGACAAAGATATATGTTCATGTGTGCGTATGTGTTTCTATTGCCTTAAACAGTCTCATATATTTTAAAGAAATGAAAAGGGAAAGTTCAGCCATTTATATTTATTCAGATATTTACCATTTCTGATTCTTTTTCTTTCTTCCTGAAGATGTGAGTTTTACTCTGGTATTATTTCCCTTCAGCCTAAAGAAATTTACTTACAATTTCTTGTAATGAAGCCTGTTGCTAACAAGCCATTTTAGTTTTCCTTTAGTAAAAAATGTTTCTTGAATGATATTTTCATTACATATAGAAATTTGGATTAGTGTTTTTTTTTTTTAATCTTAAATATGATTCTGCTGTCTTCAAACATCTTTTCTGAGGAGGAGTCCATGTCATTGAGATTATTGTGTTATTGTGTGCTTGTAATAATGTGTTATTTTTCTCTGTCTACTTCAAGATTTTGGCTTTATGTATGGTTTTCAGCAGTTTGGAGATGATGTGCTTGTTATGCTTTTCTTCATACTTGTTCTCTTTGGAATTTTCTGAGCTTCTCAAGTCTATACATTTCCACCATTCTCCAAAGTTGAGAGAATTTTGGCAATTATTTATCCAAATATTTTTCTCCTGTCCCCCCACATTCCTTTTCCACTCCAATTATATGCATTGCAGACAAATTAATCTTGATCCATATATCTCTGAAGCTCGGTTCACTACTTTGGACCTTTTTTCTCTTTCCTCTTCAGATTAAATACTTTCTGTTAATTTATCTTCAGTATCACTGACTTTCTCCTTCATTATGTTCATTCTGCTCCTAAGCCCATTTGGTAGTTGTAAAATTGTAGATGTATTTCAGTCCTAGAATATCAATGTGGTTCATTTTTATGTTTACTCTTTCTCTGCTGAGTTTCTTAACTTTTCACTATTATGAGTGTATTATTTCATTGAGCATAGTAATAAGAACTGCTCTAAATTTTTTGATGATTCCATCATTTAGTTCATATCAAAACTGACCTCTGCTTTGATCCATTTTAACTGAGTGGTCATCTATACCTGGTACGTTAAATGTCAAGTAAGTTTTTTTGTTGTTTTGGGAGCATTTTGAATGTTTATTATGGTGACTTTTTTTTCTTTTTCTTTTTCTTTTTAAAATTTCTCTTAAGAGTTTTGTTGCTTTTGTTTTAACATGCAATTAGCTTCCTTAGACAAGGTGATAATTTTTTCTCATCTGCAAGTGGCAGCAGCTCAGCTCTCAGTTCAGTTATTTTAGCCTTGGTTGTGCTGCTTGGAGTCTGCTCCACACACGTGTTTTTCACTGGGTCTCCTGAGACGTGGGCAAAATTTTCAGGTACAGAACATGAGACTCTCTCCTTCTCTCCCTCTTCTCTTTCCAAGACTGCTCCCTCATCTGACAGCAGATGTAGCTGTCCTGGTTTCTGTCTTTTTCAGGCCAGAGATGTGGCAGATTTTCTTTCAGAGCTTCAGCTGCCCAGCACCACACTTCAGGCCAAAGCCACACAGACAGAAAACTCATTTCGTTCTGTCCCTTCTTTCAAGTATTGAATCCCTTCCAAAACATGCCCACTCATTTTTCACTCTCCAGATCTTAGGGTAGTTGCTTTTTTTGCATTTTCTTCAGAGGTTCTATTTTATCTGTTGGAGGGTTGTTCTGCTGGGAACTGTTTTTTGACATAATGAAAGTAGAACCCTCAGGACACATTTGTTAAAACTTTTTAGATTTTATAAAGAATAATTTGTGTCCATTATGTGTAAAAATAGAAAACACAGGTAAAGAAAAATAATAAATATAATTTTTGACTCCAATATCTCAAAATAACAACTAACTTTTAAATTACATTTTATATACACACGCATTATATATAATAAACATATTTTTAAACAAATATGGAATTTTGTTACATATCTTTTAACCTCCTTAAAATATTTTGAAAGAAAAATAATAATATGTTTTTGACTTCAATACCTCAAAATAACGACTAACTTTATAATTACATTTTAAAACAGTATATATGTATACATTTATAATAAACATTTTAAAACAAATATGGGATTCTGTTATATATATTTTCAACCTTCTTAAAATATTTTGAGCATCTTCTGTGGTGAGTAAATACAGATATACTATCATAATATACATAGTAATTCACTTATCATTGATCATTCAGTTTTCAATTTTTCCCAGATATAAATTACATAGAAGTAAACATCTTTACATGGGCAAACTAACAATGTTTAAAAGCAATTTAGGATAATTTTTCCTAACATACAAAATCATGTTTTAATGGGTAAGCAAAAGAATTGGGAAAAATAAAATTGGTACAAATTTTACAAAGGGTAAATGTATTTTAGTCTTCAAATCATTTAATCAGTATGATGTTTTATAAAGCCTAATATCCAGCTAAAGAATGTGAACACAGATTACAATATGCATATTGGTAACAAACACAATAATTAAGGACTCAATCTCAGAGTAAAAAATATGAATTAAAATAAAATTATTGTGCCTATTAGGTTGACAATTTAAATGAAAATCCTCAATTTCGAAAATGTACAGTGAGACAGGCACTCTTATGCATCACTGATGGATATGCAAAATTCTTTTCATAAAAAATTTTGGCAAAATATATTACAAGTCTTACAATATTTACTCCCTTTGATCTAGCAATTCCACTTCCTGGAATCAATATTAAGAAAATACTCACGAGTACAGAATTTTTATGAAAAACAATATCTCATTTTTGTTAAACATGGAAACAATCTCAACATAATATTACAGGCATGTGAGCTAATTGATATGAAATAGTGACATTAGCCATTAGTGACAATGTTGACAAAATCTCTTCAATAATTCTCAAAAATGCTTGGATTTTAATGGAGTGAGTAAGACAAAATTCAAATTCTATATAAAGAGTATGAGATACACTATTTTAAAATATAACGTGTAGATAATAACTAGATGGATGTACACAGAAAGTACTTATTTATTAATGCCAGAATAAACACTAATTTAAAAAATTATTTACTTTTTTTCTTCTACAATAAACATGTATTATATTGGTAATTTGAAAGTAATCTTTAAGTTTTATGTGATGTTTTGTTTCATTAACTTGACAGCAAATTTTTAAAAGTTCTAATATACACACGAGGCATAGCCCCTAGATTCAAGAATTAGATAAAGATGCCTATTACCTCCACAATTATTTAACATTGTAATGGATACCTTAGACAATGAAACAAGGAAAGGATAAAAAAAGACAACATTTGCATAGTATAAAAAAGAAGAAAAAAATCTTTGTAGTCTATCTGATGTCTACCTAGAAAATAGAACCAAATTTAATACAAGAGAAAGAAAAGATAAAAATCAAGGAGAGAGGTTGATATCTCTGTACAAGATTAACATACCAAAACTGTTTTATATCATATCAATATTCTGTAAAAAAATGTAGAGAACAATCACATCCACGCAAGTAATAAAAATGATGAGTTATCTATAAATAAAACTAATAAAAATTTTTTTTTAAATTTTATTTTGTCGATATACATTGTAGCTGATTAATGCTCCCCATCACCAAAACCTCCCTCCCTTCTCCCTCCCTAATAAAAAATTTTAAGACCTAAATGTGAAAGAAATGTTAACAATTTATTAAATAGCTAAATAAATGAACATATGTTTTATGTTTTTTGATGAGAAAACTTGTAAAAATAATGATGATTATGACAGGTGACTATGTACTAGGCACGTGTAAGCCCTAACATACAGTAAGTTATTTTATCCTCATAATATTTGCATAAGGCTTGCATCATTAATCTCACCATTTTATACATATGAAAATTGAGGAAGAGAAACTGGTATTGTCTGAGTCATTCAGCTGCAAGGTCCGTGCTTTTAAATCCATCCCTCAATGGAATATCTTATGGAATTTTGGATATAAATTTTATCTTAAATAAAAACTATACTAATATATATTAGGACTATTTTGAATAAAAACAAAATCAATACAAAAAGAAAAAACTATAGTTAGTCAAACAGGTGATATTGGAATAGAATACACAATTTGTCAATGGGATGAAATAGGAAATTGAGTTTATGGTGCCATCTCTAAAGAGGAGAGAAAGAAAGATCATTTATAACTGGTGTTGTGCCAGTTTCTATCTCTATGGAATAAATTTCATTATACCCAGACCACAAAATGTATGTTAAAACAAATTCCAGCCGGGTCAAAGAACTAAATCTAAAAAAATAAAGTGTTAGAATAAAATAGTTCTATATTTTGATAATGAGATCTTTCTAAATAGTACATAAAACCTAGAAGCCTCCCAAATATTATTTACAGGTTTTACTAAGTACAACCAAAAAAATTCTTGAAAAAAGATATATCTTCAAGTTCAAAATCAAGCCAAAAATTAGTCTGTAAATTTCCACCAATTGATAAGAAAAAGACACACACACACACGAAAAATGGGATGAAAGAAAATAAAAGCAATTTCCAGAAGAAGAAATACACAAAGCTATGTGAGAAAATACTTAGTCTTATTGGCAATCCGGAAAGCAAAAAATAAAAGTCTCTTTTCCCCATACAATAAAAATGGACAAAATGAAGGAAGAAAGATTAATATCAAGTGTCAGTAAGGTTGTAGGGAAACTGGCAATTAGATTATAACTATTTAATTTTTTGAAGATATTTTAGCAGTACGTAACAAAATTTTTTAATTTGTCTACTTTTGGACTGTGCAATTCTATTTCAAGGAAATGGTCTTAGATGACTATGTCCATATATCTTTGCTAGCAATAGTAAAATTTGCAAGTAATCTAAAAAGTAATCAATAGCAGAATTCTTTAATAAATAATAATACATCAATTTCATGAAATATACTTTGCAGCTGCTAAAAAGTATGTGGCAGATATAAAATTTTTAATGTAAAAATAAGCCAGGGAATGTTTTGAAATGAAGTAAACATGTCTTAGGGCAAAAAGTATAGTACCATCTCTTTAAGCAAAAACTAAAAACTAAACTAAACTAAATTTCTGTCATTGGCCCCTCCCAATATTACTGCCTATGTGTATATATTAAGCTTGTAAATCTGGTTTCAATCACTTCCATAGATGAGTACTCTGGAAGTTTGCGATGTAAGCTTGCTCTATCGATGCAAGCAAATCAATCCAGTTTCCAAACTTGCTGACTCCGCTCAGCACACCAAAACTCTTTGTAGTCTCTGTGGTTAATCAGATAAAAATGCTAACTGAAAGAAGCAGCTTGCAAAATGTTATATTTCTTATGGTTCCATACACTAATTTTGCATTATTTAGTTTTCTGATAATTAGAACAATTTTGCAGAATATACCACATCTTTATTTTGAGTGTATGCCCTGTTTTTCCTTGGTTCTAGAGATACTATGCAAGCTTCTTAAAGATGAATTCTGGAGTGGTAGGATATTGTAGTTCCCAGCATTTTGCTAAGGAGACTACCCTCCCTCTCCAGTGATTCACTCATGTTTTAGAGAACTGATTGCTTCAGCTTTAAAATAATGTATTATTTTGAGAGAAGTTCATCATTATCATTGACAGGTACTTCTTTTCCTTTTTAAAACGGTTTAACACATTAATAAACAGTTAAAAGAAATGTGTCTTAGTTTTTGTCTTTGCAGTCCCATTTACAAGCACTTTCACATAGCTGGTTAATATTATGTACTGAAAATGCATATTCTTCTTGCATTTTAATTTCTTGAGCTCAAACACACCTAGCTCTTAAATAAACCGTCTCTGTGATCTTGGGCAAGTTACTCAACATCTTTGAACCTCATTATTCTCTTTGGAAAGTGCAAACACTTTCCAGATATAACTAAATTCTCTTCCACCTCAAATAATTCTGTAAGCGTATGAGAACAGGAAGCAATGTGGTTTTGAATCTATGACTAAATTATCATGGTAATTATTACAATCAATTCAAAAGGACACAGATTACAAGTAACTCAGCAAAAAGTTATTCATTTTTAAACATCTGTGACATATTAACACAACATAAGTGGCACTAATATTTGCATGCATCTCAGGTAGTTTATCCCATATACACGAAAAGAAAAGATAGTTTGAACTTCATTAACACATGAGAAAAAGTCAATAGCAGAAAATGGGTCTTGTTAAGTGACTTTTTGGATACCAATCAGCATTTCAATTGTCTTAAATATATCAACCAGTTAATATTATTTATGCAATGTAGAATAATTACCACATTAGAGTGCTACAGTATCACACAGTTAGAAATATTACTCTATTATACTTTCTACATAAATACTCTTTCTTCTGCTCAACATCAGAAAGAGTCATTTTAAAAAGAATTCCTTGAAAGGAATTGGGGGCTAAGGATGAACATGGATTGAAGGGACAATGGTGAGATATACCAGACAGTTTTAATTTATGGGTATAACCTAAAGAGAGGCCAGCCTTTCACGACACCATATAAAATCTCTGATTATGGGTTAGTGTAGCCTTCGGAGCCAGTATGTTGAGACAGAAAGCCTTTTTCTACAAAAGCCTACAATTTTGTTAAATTCCTGATCATCTTACAGGTATAGTAACACAGTGAATTATTTATGGATTCATTAAATGGAAATAGGTAAGGGAAGCCAACCATCGCAAGTCATCTAGAAAATCTCAGTCTTGGGGCTTGGTATACGTGTTTCAAAGGGAGCACAAGTGAAACAAGGGACATCACTCAGATATTATTAAATGACAAGGGCTTTATGAAACTTTGTGGACGTTTACACAAAAACCAAGATGGTTAAATGAAGTGAGTGAAAGCCTATCTGAGGTTAAGTGGGACCATCACCATCAGTAGATATAATTTTAACTCTGGCACCTTCTACAATTCATCATCACCAGAAAAGAGAGGCAGGGAAAAAATAAAACAAAGGTCTACATATTTGCCAGGCAACAAATCCCTTACTCTATCTAAGCTTTTGAAAGACAGAATGTGGTGGGCAGTGGTAGCAAAGGGATGTGGAAACTGTATTCTAAGGGTTTCCATGTATTTTAAAAAAGTGCTGGTTATTTTAATGAAGAGAAGTTCCTGAAATCACTTGTGTTGAAAACAATTTTTACTTTTTTCCTGTTTCTCTTCCTTCATATTAATTGTTAGTTTGATCTGAACTCTTTTTAATATTATGATCTGGACCTTCGTAAAGAACACTTGTCACTTCTGGTTGGTTGGAAAGGTCTGGATGTGAGCAGAAGGGGTGGAATATTTCCCTGCTGTCCTCATGGGGTGGGCAACTGCAAACAGGTCCATCTAGTCCCACCATGGTTAAAGGTGAATTTTTTCCCTCATACTCTCATAGGCTCCCCCTTGAGTATTCAGCTGAGTACTGATTAACACACACCTGTGGAGGATGTAGGAGAAAGAACATCTGAAAGAATTAGAGTGAACAATGAACAACACTCTTTTAGGGAGATTAATGGTTGCCAGTGGCTGGAGAGAGAAGGGGTGGGGAGTGACTGCTAATCACCACTGGTTTCTTTGTGGGTGATGAAAATGTTCTAAAATTAGGTAAGATAAGAGTCACACAGGTATGAGTTAAAGGTCACTGAATTGTATACTTTAAAATGATAAATGTTATGGCATGTGAATTATATTTCAGTAAAGGTTTATTTATTTATTTATTTTAATGGGCAATTAAAATTATGCTGGGCAATTTTAAAAAGCTGGAGTGGCTGTATTATTATTAGAACAAGTGGGTCTCAGGGCAAAGAATATTACCAGGTATAAAAAAGGTGAGTTCATAATGATGTCAATAAAGAGAGCATAACATTCCTAAATGATTATGTATCTAATAATAGATCTTCAAACTACATGAAAAAAACTGATAGAAACACAAAGAGAAGTAGAAACATTCATAACTATTGTCAGAAATTTTAGTATCACTCTCAGTAATTTATAGAAAAAGTAGATATGACATCAGTAATAATACACAACATTTAAACATAATCAACTAGACCTGATTAATATTTAAAAAGTACTCTACCCAACAACAGCAGAATACATAATCTCTTAAAGTGCACATGGAACATTTATCATGATAGATATATTCTGGGCCATGAAACAAGTCTCAGATTGAAAAGGATTCATGTCATACAAAGTAAATTATTAGAACACAATGGAATTAAATCAGAAAGCAATAGCAGAAATACATATGAAAAATCTCCAAATACTTGGAAGTTACATAAAGCATTTCTAAAGAAGAAATTAAAATAGAAATTAGAATATGTTTTTGCCATAATGAAAATGAACACAAAATATAAAAATTTGTAGGTTGGAGCTAAGGCAGTGCTTAGAGGAAAATTGATAGCCCTAAACACTTTTGTAGGAAAATAACAGGAAAGGTCTCAACTCAGACATTAGCATTAACCTCATGATACTAGAAAAAAAAGAGCAAATTAAGCACAAGAAAAGAAGAGAGAAAACACCATGAATCAGGGTGGAAATCCATGAAATAGAACAGAAAACAGTGGAAGAAAATGAGTTAAATCAAAGGCTGGTTCTATTAATCTCTACCTAGACCTATCAGGAAAATAGCAAATAGACACAAATTAGCAATATGAAGAATGAAAGATTGACACATGAGATGGAGTTCACAGATAACAGAAGAATAAGGTAATTTATGGACAACTCGAGGCCAATAAATTGAACAACTTAGATAAAATGGACCAATTCTTTAAAAGACATAAACAACCAAAACTCACTCAAACAGAAGTATGTAACCCGAATCATCCAATATCTGTTAAGGAAAGTGAATTTGTAGTAAAACAAACAAACAAACAACAAATGAAACCTTTCCACAAAGAAAACTCCATGCCCAAATGGCTTCATAAAATTGGCAAAATCTGTATCTTTTAGGGAAGAAATAATACCAATACTGCACAAACTTCTTCTGAACATTAAAGAGCAGGGAATACTCCTCAACTTATTCTATGAGGACAGTATACTCCTAATACCAAATCCAGACAAAGACACTACAAGCAAAAAAGAAAAAGAAAAAAGAAAAGAAAAGAAAAGAAAAAGACAAAAATCAAAAACTACAAATAAAAGTGTCACAAAAATACAGACACAAAAATTCTAAGAATTTTAAAAATTGAAAACATGAAATAAAAGGATAATATATCATGACAAATGATGTTTTTCTTAGACGTGTAAGTTTGGTTTAATTTTCAAAAATCAATAAATCAATGTAATACACCATATTAACAAACTCATATGATGAACATCCTGACCAGTGAAGACAAAGATTTGACAAAATCCCACATCCATTTCTGTTAAAATCTGTAAACAAACCAGGAAGAGAAAGAAACTTAATTAACCTGATGAAGCACACTTATGAAAAAAACTGTAGCCAGCATTATAACTAATGGTGAAAAAGTGAATGCTTTCACTCTAAGATAAGGAAAAACACAGTAGGTTTGTTCTTACCACTTGTATTCAACATTATACTGAAAGTCTGGCCTATAGAATAGGGCAAAGAAGATAAATAAAAGAAATGCAAATTGGTAAGGAAGAAGTAAAACTATCTTTACTCTCAGACAGTATGATTGTCTTCATAGAAAGCCTAAAGGAATCTAGAAATAAGCTACCAGAACTAATAAGTAATTTATCAAGTTACAGGATACAAGATCGGTATACAAATATCAATCATGTATCCAGATATAGCACCAGATAATTGGAAAGTGAAATAAAAAATAATGCCATTACGAGAGCATTAGAATATGAAAAAAAAATTACATCTGACAAATTTATGCAAGTGCTACATCCTGAAAACTATGAAATATTACTGAGGGAAGTTGAAGAATATCTAAGTAAATGAGGAGATATATTATGCTCATGGGTCAAAATACTATTGTTCAGGGGTCAGTTATCCCCATATGCATTTTCAGATTGATATTCAGTCCTAGTCAAACTCCTAGTAGGATAAAACTTTTGTTTGTTAGAAGAAAAGAGAGATACCATCACCAACAGACACTTCTGTAAGTCTGATAGCACTCTGAGTGTTTCAGACTTTTAAAACATTCATCTTGGTTTCCCCCTTTCATTAAACAATTGTTGTAAAACAATTATATTTCTATTTTGATAATATGGGCAGTTTTACGCATAATTTATTACCATCCATAGAATGGTGTTGCATAGAAGTCACAGAGGCTGCATTTTCTCCATCAGGGAATGGGGTTTATGCTAAAGTGTTACCAAGTGGAAAGCAAAATTAAAAACAAATAATAAACAGGGAATGGCCCAGATTCTTCCTCACTCCAAATTGCTGAGGAGAATCAGGGCAATGGAACTCTTGCAGCTGTCTGGCTCCTGCCTGTGAGCCCCCAGTAAGCGAGAACTCCCACCACCCATTTCTTGCTTCTTGCAGGTGTTCAGGGATGGCTCGAAGTGTTCAAAACAGATGAAACATGATACCGAACCTCAAGCGATTGCAGGGAGAATTGCATTACAGCACATTTATTTTTAATTTTCCAAGATTCTGAGAAATGTAAACAGTGAATGGAGAAAGAAAATAAATTGTATTTAATTGAATTCAACATTTATTTTGATAGAATTGCAGACAGTCTAACTTGGAGCAGGGCTTTGTGTATTCTGCAAAGGTAACCCACCTCCACTTACAACAGACTTTGCTGTGAGTAGTGATACACAGAGACGGTTGGCATCCTTAGCCTGTCAGACAGGGAGAAAAGCACTGTTGCGACCTGGTTAGCTGAATAACTAATCACACTGGAATCTCTGAAACACACAGTCCAGATGGCTAGTGCTAACAACTACAGAGAAACAGGTACCTACAGAGCGAAACTAATGGTCACCTTAACAAAAGTAATCACTAATAATGATAATAACAAGAATTACCGGTCATCCAGCACTTAAGGGTGTGGCACCTACTGTGCTCTTTCCTGTTGGTCATTGTGCCATTAACTCAGAAGAGCTTGAAATCTCTGTGGTGTTTGCCCTCTCTAGATTTACACTTGTCTAGTTGACATGATCCCATTTTTTGAACTTTAGCAACTCTATTGACTAGGAAAAACAAAAGCAAAAACCAAAAAAAGCTCTTGGGATCAAATAATTTGACTTTGTTACAATTGCGAAGAACAAATAAACAACAAAAGAATTGTCCCCTTCTTCTCCTTGCTGGAGGCGATGGATACAGCACAGGCCTTCTCTCCAGCTCTTATAATTTCAGTCCTAATAAAGTAGCAGGATGCTTCTTGAAGCACCAGCCTTACCTGGGGACCCGTTAGAAATGCCCATTCTTGGGTCCCCACTTTGGGTCTATTAGATTAGAAACACTGGGGATGTTGGTCTGTTGTTGAGGCCTCCGGGTGACTCTGGTTGACTCTCAACTCTGACAATAATGCTTAATGGAAAAAGCCATGATGATTTAACACTCGCTAAAATGTATAGACAACTTTCAAAACACCACACCTATGTAAATAAACTCTCTGCTTCTGTATACATTTACCCCTCAAAATGAAATGCTATTTTGTTTTTCTTTTCTGCTAATTGCCAACAAATCTTCCTAAGGAGATTGGAGAGTGGAAGGGAGGAATGAATGAATGAAACTAGCAATTATTGAATGTCTGGTGTGTGCCCAACATTGTCCTGAGTCTTTTTACTTCAGTATCTCTAATCCTTACCAACAACCATATGAAACAATCAGTCTTACTCCTTTTTTAAAGATCAGGAACTGAGCGATTGAGACCCACCCAGCTGACAGACCGAGTGTGTTTCTTTTCTGTGGTCAAAACTCAAAAGCTTAAAAAAGGCAGGCAGGTAATATAAATGAGAGAAACAAAACATACTGTAAATGAACAAAGGTAAAAATCTGTTGGTAAAGGACAACTGATCCTCAGTACTGATTTTTGGGAAATTTAGAGACTGTGGGGAATGATGCTTCTTTTAAAGATGGCAGCTGCTTTTCACCTCTTCCAAGTCGTGGCCCAAAGTACTGTGTACCCACTGTTGTCCAATCTGATTTTTTCACCCTCAAAGAAGCCTGAAATTAAAATGTTCATATAAAATCTCCTGATTTTTAGTGTTGGCATTTAAGATATGTACATTAAATGCATTTTGAATACCAAACTAAATACGTCTGCTGGCTGAGTTTGGCCGTTTAGCAACTTCTGTTATATGGTAAAGTCAACCCATTCTCCTTGCCCCTGCTTTCTGTCATCCATGCAGTCTGCCAGATTGATAGAAATACTATGGAAAATTCATCCTTTGGTATTTATTTCAGCATTTTTTTCAGGCCAGTGTCTAGTATTTCATCCTCTGGGGAAGAAATATAACTTGTGTAACAGTGCTCACTCTGTTCAGTGTATCAGGGATTGCGGGCACTGTCATGGGGAAGGACATCTAACTCATCACGTCTTCCATCCTCTGGACCAGCAGGATGTTTGTACCAGGATGAGGGTCTTCACACTGGCAAGGCACACTGCCTATGTCACTGTCAACCAGCAGGAGCGGCAATCAATATTTCTGTAATTACTAAGCCTCCTCTTTGGCATAGCTAAAAAGGTAGTCCAATTGAATGGTAGTTCTGCAAACAGAGCTTTTCTAAATTCCTCTTTTTATCCTTCTTTACATATTTATTAGAACATTTTAGACAGATCCATGCAAACTGGCTGAGAGTAACCAGCAGAATGAATCCCGTGTCGCCTGCTCTCCCCAGACTATCAAACCATCAGTGGAGATTGGACAGGTCCTGATGAAATAAATGTTGGCTGCTGACTCTTCCAATTTTGCTGCCCTCCTTCGTGTCACTGGTGCAGGCTTGTCCAAGATTGAGATATTTGCAAACTGTCATCTTTCATAAATATCAGCCTTGAGTGACACTTTCTCCCTCCAACAATTCTCTTGGAAATGCACCTGGCTGGCTAGCTAGTCTGAGGAATTTCATTGCTTGTGATAGGTGATTAGAGAAGGGGTGTTTCCTCTGCCTGATGCCTACCTCTTCTCTTTCACCCCTCTTCCCCTCCCCAACCTCTCTTCAATCTCCCTGCTCCCACCTCCTTTGGGAAAGGCCTGAGTCATCGCTCTGAAATGCTAAACCTCTGCAAATTTGTCAGAATGTTATGATGCCACTCCAAAAAAAACTTTGATTCAACTTGTCAAAATTGCTATGAATAACAACCAACCAGAAGTTTGTCAAAGCTTTTCAAATGAATTTAACCTCCTCTTAACACATGGTCCCCTAAAATCTCCAGGAGGGATCTCACAATGTTAACATGCTTACAGGAATGAATATTGTCTTTTTAAATGCCCTTTTGGCTCTAACCTCCAACTGAAATAGAAACAGCATGTCTCAAAGACAAAGTTAGTAACAATATTCATGATCATTTCCATAGCATGTTTTTTTTAGGATTGATGTAAGGGCCCCCTGAAGCAGCCAACACTGCTACCACACAAACAAATCAATATGCTTGCACATAAATGTTGGAATTAATATAAGCACTGAGATATCAAACTCAAATCTCCAACTGGAAAAGGATAACTATGTTAAATGGAATGAATATGAACAGATTATAGGATAATCAAACATTCTCAGTCCCTAATGTATCTGATCATATTTCTTATGCATAACTTATCTGAAAGAGGTTTTATATCTTAATGTAGGATTATTTTTCATATATTCAGCTTGGAAAATTTTAATCAGTAGGATTAAGAGAAATTTTTATTTCAGTAAAATTTTGGTAGATTTTTAATTCCCATAAATAATATAATTTAGCCTATAAAAACTTTAACAACCTAATTTTTGCTGTAAAATTTTGCAATTTGTCAATCTCTTGTCATCTAAAATTATTTTAAATCTAGAGCTAAATGAATAAATTGCCTCTCTCGTAATGTGAGAATGACAAGGTTGTATTACAAAAATAAAAATACAGTTTTGCTTAATGAATCAAACAGTCATGTCTCACCATTTCTGATTTTATTCCAAAGCTGTGTCAAAAACAATGTGATCAATATGATATGATGTAATGCAAGGTAATATAATGTAATGTTATACTGTATTATTCCATGCTACACTATGACATGACACATAATATGAGGTATACTCTGATGGCTTGATTTCCACTATAATTTTCCCATGTGTTACATAAGAATTTTAGTATTTATATAATGTGATTAGCATGCAATTTATTTACATTTATATAAGTATTGCAAAACACATTTTAAAATTTATTGTTTTTTAACTTTACAATATTTGTTCTATATGATTATATATTTATTTTAAGGGATATACTATATTTCAATTTTGCTTTTTAGACACATATTTGCCAATGATGGATTCAGAGTGAGCAGTTACTAGAAACTTCAGGAATCTTTCATTTGATCTCAGAAATATGATTTAACCATGCTATACAGATCAAAGTCATGAACATCACTGGAGAAGAAAAGTTCACAAATTTGATTAATTTTCATATATCTTATTGACTATAGAGATATTTTATCATATTCGATTAATATTTCCATATTATAATTTCCTTTCTGTGAATTCTATTCATTTCAGATATATCAAAAATGAGACCCCAACTATTGTTACATTCACTGGAAGATTTTGGAGTTTTGATCATGTACCAATCACTGAACAATTCTAAGCATGTTCACAAATTTTGTCTTAGGTATTCTCTGCAATCACTGCAGGGAAAACAAGCGCTATAAACCCCATTTTGCGTATGTTTAAATTTGGCTTGAGAGACTGTGAAAAACTTCCTCCAAAGGCAAACGCGTGTCTGTTTGGGTAGCTGTGAAGATGGGCACCTCTGCTGGTTCTCCTGACCACACCTGTTTCACTCTTCTTATCATACCTTGCTTTTTATTTTCTCTCAGGTAATTGGACATCATTACTGTGCTTATTTAGCACACTACAAAAATACAGAATTCCAGTGATTGTAAGCTTACGACATATACATAAGGATTTTTACTTTGAGTCAAATTCAAGGTTTTCCAAGACCTGTATAATTTTATCTCTTCAGGATTTTGTACTTGAGACATTTTATGGCTCTAGAATATATGCTCTTTCTAAACTGCTAGGGATCCAAGATATGAACACAATCTGTTTACAGCGTATAATAGCTGAGCTACTGGTAGTTATTTTTTGTTCCTGGGCATGTATGATCAAAAGATTGTCATAAAAACCCACCAAGAATATCAGAAAAGAGATTCTTACATTGATAACCAGATGACTGTTTTAGATTTGGACAGCTTCTGAAATCCTTACAACTCTAGTCTCTACAAGATGTTATAATTATAATTTTTCTTAAGCAATCATTTAATAAAACTTGCATTAATGTGTTCATTAAAACATGTTCCAAGGATTCAATTGAGTTTTTCATACTACAATTTGGATTTCCAATAGAAGTTTGTATACTTAAAATAGTTCATTTCCATTTATTTTCTTGACTTGGAAACACTAGTAGATCCTGTGGAGCAAACTTTGCCTTCTAAAATAAAACAATAATAAATCATTATAAACAGATCCCTTTTTGTTGTTTTTGTTTTTAGTGTCTTTCCATTTAATTCTGGGATTTACTATTTAATGATTACCTTTGTATCATAGAAGGGGCATATGTCAACTCAACGAGAATTTCCATCAGCAATGAACCAAGTATTAAATACTACTTGAATATACCGTTGAGTTATCACCAGCCCTAATACATTCTTATGAATTGCCTTCATTAATGGGTCTTAATCAATCATTTTGTAATCCTGTTGTTCAGTTTTCTTGGAAGTTATTTAATCCATTTTTTAAAACTTGGACACTGCTTCAATTTGAAAAGCCAAATGAGAAGGAAAGTGTTTCTTTCAAATCAAATGAGAAGGAAAGTGTTTCTTTCAAATCAAAAAAGGTAGTTTCCATTTAGAAAGCACCACACAAAGATACATATGACAACATTAATGATTAGAGAAAGGGCTATAGTATCATTTGCAGATTATTACGCTTCTCATCTATTGACCCTATCACTAAACTGATAGTTCTCAGATGATATAAAAGGGTGAAACCATCATGAGAATTTTGCATGGGTTGCCAGTGAACACTGAGAAAGGACCTTTTGCCTCCACTCTTGTCACAGAGTCAAGGAATAAAGGCAGTGTTAAATTTGGGGGAAAACAACTCTCAAGTATATTACAGATGTGTATTTTCTTTCAAATGTTGTTTGTCAACATTAATCAGGTTTACCTAAAACAGTTGACACAATAACTAACTTGTTTATTGACAAGTAAGTTCAGAAACTGGAGTCACTGATATAGGAAGAATGTTTCCCCACCCCTGGCACCTAAGAGTTGATTGAAAAATCTCAGTCCAATGCCTAGCAGTTTGGTTGACCCAGAGTAGGTGTTCATTATATATTAGTGAATAAAGAAATAAGTAAATTGCAGGGCAAAGGGAGGACATCCCTTTCAACCCCTCTGAAAAATCACCTGGTAGAAACAGATAGATATGAAGAAAGGCATAGCAAATTGTATTAAGTAACAGTTTTATGTGACAAGGGAGCCTTCATAATGAAGACCCAAAGATACAGGGGAAATTATGCATATTTATGGTTAGGTTTTATGAAGCAGGCTCAGCTGTGTAGAAATGTGATTGAACAAGAAAAGTATGCTCTAATGTTCATGGATTGCGTGGGAAACCCAGGCAAGGCCTGTCTATTCATATGTTTCTTGGCCCCTCTGTGTGGTGTTTGTTTCTCCAGTGTCTGCAATGGGGGTCTTAAGACCTACAGTCAGACAAGGTAGGTCAGAGAATTTCTTTATGGCCAGATCCAAGACAGAGAGGCAGGGGTGAAGGTTAGAGCGTATCTGTGACCCACCTTGCAGAAAGGGACTCTAATTTCTACAGCTTGTCCCAGGGGATAATGAGACTGAAAGACAGGAGGGCAGGAAGTGGTCAGAGGAAAACTTCGCTTTTGAAGCTGCTTCTGAAAACTTTACTTTGGGATATCACTTTCTGGGCCTCAACAGAGTCAGTTAAAGAATGTATTTTAATTCCTGATTAATTGAAAAATGTCTTAGCTACCATTCCATTTTATCCTTCAGTAGCATATCAATTTCACTTCTGATTTATGTGCACGCTTCATGGTAGAGTGTCTACTACATGCAAGGATTTTCACTATGTGCCAGAGTGGACTTAAGAATTAATAAGACACAATTCTTGACCTCAAGAAGCTTACAGATAACATTTTTTTTTCTTTCATATGATGTAGTTAGTCTTGAAAAGAACTCAAATTCTATTGCGAGAAAACAAAAATAGCAGCAATGATTGCGGTGTTTACTCTCCAGCTATGAGTTTGCGGCATGTTTCTTCTGTTAGTTGGCTACTATCAAATAGAACATTGGATATTTGCTTTATAACAAGAACCTTCAATGCACTGCCTACATTTGGAAATCTCATTTGCATTTGGGGCCGCCTGGTTTCCAATGGCCAGATGGATCCTGACTACATGCCAAGTAATGTTTAGAGCCCATGAAATTCATTAGGACTATTACCTCTGGCATGATTTTAGGAAAAAAAAAAAAAATCCTTGCCCAGGAATAAACCTTCTCACATGGCTTTATCTGGCTAAGTCACCAATGCAAAGTTTTGAGTGTCTGATCTGAATAAATGGGGAGACCCTATAAACTCTCAGGTTTCTTCCTGCTTCATATTTTGAATCATAAATGCCTCTGTACTCGTTCTTTGTTTGATTTATTCTGCTTGCATAAAACCATAAAAACATTTCTTACTATCCCTCTTCTAATTATGCCCCATACATTGGTGTTGGTTTTGGTGTGAATTGGCCACTTTACTAGCTGGACTCATGTCACACTCCTAGATTCACATTACTGTAATTGTGGGCCTCAAATTTATCTCTGTATATGTAGGAGACACCTTAAAATCTGAACACCACTTCACAGATCCACAAACACAGACATACACAAAGACACACCATTTCTCCTCTAAATTAATCAAATTTAAAGGGTTGACAAGAAACTAAATTCAACATCATGGGGGGAATTTCTGGCCCCTGGAACACAAAAAAAGACTCCTCATTCCCATGAAAAGTGGAATGAGGCCCTGGAAAATTAAATTCCAAGCAACAGTTCACCCATTACCATCGCTAGTCTTGAACCTTAGTTTCATGTTTCCTTTGTATTTTTCCTGGGTTATTTTCTCACTTGTGATGAAAATAAACATAAAAACAGGGAATACAGATATAATGTAATATTTTTCTAATGTTTTCAATTAAGCAGCAGCTGCTGTTACCAAGCTGTCATCTCTGTTGCTGTGGGGGTTTTGTGAGTGTGCCAGTGCGGGACTGGTGACTTTAATATACTCATTTCGTCCCTGGGCCTGCTGTACAGAAGCTCTGTTAATATTGTTTATCTACTAGGGCTCTGAGAGCGGCACCACCTTCTCTGTTCAATCTACGTGTGGTTGTTTGCTCCAGGTCTCTTTATCTGAAACTAGTTAAGATTCCCATGAGTCAGATGAGACTCAGAGTACAAAGAAAATCCAAGAGTTAAGAATCTCATTGGCATTTTGAGACCCACTTAATTGGCTGTGCTTCCTTGGTTTCCCTAGTATAACTGTGCACAACTAGTATAACTGAGTATAACTAGTCAAAAGTAACGAAAATCAAGTGGGTGCAAGTCTCCCAGCACACAGTACACGAGAGCAGGCGCCTCATGTACACAGGGCCACCCTACCATGAGGAACCACTCAGAGAAAGAAAAGTTCAAGAGATAAACCTCAGAGATCTAGCTCTTGGCATCCAGGCTGGCATAGCAGAAGTGTTGCAAAGGGTCTTTGCTGATTGAATAAATCCATTCAATGAATATTCTATTATCACCCAGCCTTTCAGCTTCTTTGAAATGGTGAGCGTAGTAATTTCTCTCCTCTCTCAAGCCCTTGCCCCCTCATCTAGACTTGTCAAATCCCAAGTAGCAAATTGCTACTTTCAAGAGTGAGTAGACGTATTCCTTTGGCATGGGCTTTTTTTTTTAGCCCCAAACCCTGCAACATATTTCAAAATCTACAGAGGAATATCTCCTGAGTGTCCCACAGTGATATGAGTTTATGTATTGTGGCTTTTATATCTGTGACTTGGTCTGTTTTGTTCTTCAGCTGAACAACCCAACTGAGGTAAAGCTACATATAAACTCCTGGGAAAAATAACAAGATAGATTTTATACTTGATGTCTTTTTGTGACCAGGTTGCCTTCTCACTGAGAACAGGAGTTATACTGTATGTTTCTATGTCCTGTGGTATCTTGCATACAATTAGTGCTCAGTAAATACACTTATTGTGAGAGATTAGAAAAGAGTCTGTACAATCACATTTCCCACCGTCTGTTCTACCTTTCTCTGTGGCCACAATTGCAAATACTGCTCCAAGTCTCTCAGCCTTTACCCCAGCCTTTGAAACATGGCTCCTGGGCATTTTACAGCATTTCCTTTCTGTTTCAAAGCACTTGAAGACCAACTATAATTTTATTCTCAGAACAAATTTTGAGCCTATGAGTATTTTATGGACAAATGGTTTTCCTCAAAGTGGTTATTGATAAAACTTAGATTTTCTGATTGTGTAGTGGGCTGTGAGTGAGAAATAAACCTTTGTTGTGGTTGGGCACATTTCTGGGGTTGTTTGTTATTGAAGAATAACCTGAAGCTTTTACTGACGAACACAGCTTTCTTTCCACCACACTATTCTGTTATTTCTTCACAATATTTGTGTACCTTTCTTTACTTAATTCTATAGTTTTGTGTCTTCTGTGTGTTCACTTCCATCCTTGCCTGCCAACTGTGTAATCAGTAAGAACGATGCCTGGCTAAAAAAAAATCTCTGTATCTAGAGGTAAATAGATGTTATAAGCCAAAATTCCTCTACTTTATCTTTTTTGTCTTTTAATGTATTAAATTTATTCATAAATTTCATTTTATGCTACTATCCTTCAAAAAGTAGAGTGAATTTGGAGATAATAGAAATAGGAAATGCAGTCTGTGCTAAATTGGACTTAGTTCTAGTCCCAGGTCCACCATTTATTAGTTTGTGATAATGAGCTAGACCTATCTCCAGGTCACAAGTTTCCCCACCTGTAAAATGAGGATGAAATTTTCCCATGATGAGAAAAAAAAAAAAATGCACCAGTGTATAAGCCACACTGATTCAGTCATTATAAGTACTCTTTTGCTATTGATTAAGATTATAGATAAAAAATAACAAAAACACTAATAATGTGATAAGCTATTTATTGAGAACTCATTACATTCAAGTAATTATTCTAAGCTCTTTATATGTTTTTACATGTATCTCTTTTTTAATTCTGATAAAGTTTTCCAGCCAGGATTACTTCAACTATTTACCAAATGTTTATTGAGCAGCAATTATCAACCAAACACTGTTAATGAGCTTAGTTCATAAAGATTAAATCACTCATGCAAGGTCACAGCCAGGATTTAAATCATAGGGGATTGATTAAATAGTTTCAGGTGTACCCATACAGAGGAATACTGTGTAGCTGTAACAAGAAATAAGAAATATCTTCACATCCTCATGTGGCTGATCTTCAGTATGTTTTGTTTAGAAAAAAAGAAGTGAATTGGAGAGAAGTGTTTATAGTATTTACATCTTAGACATGTCAGTACCTAAGGAGTACATATATTTTAACAATGGAAGGATAAACCAAAATTAAATAAAAAGAAAAAACATTACTTAGAACTGGAGGAGAGATGGAGCATGTTGAAAGGGATAGAAATGGTAGTTCATTTTCTTTAATCACATTCCAATTTTGAAGATTTGTAAAAGGAGGGACTCACCCCAGAAGCATTATCATGGAACAAAAGAGAAGGGAAGAAACTATGAGATAATAGAGATAATTACGTAAACTGGCTTTAAAATAACAGAATTAATTATTATAATTTAGAAGAATATAAATATCAATTTTTAATTGTACTGTTAAATTAATTTTATTTATATATATATAAATTAATTTATATTCAACTAATATTCTCAGAGAGATATGAAAAATGGTAAATTCACAGAAACACAATCATCTAGATGTCTTAGAAATTTAAAATGTTGTCACTGAAGTAAAATTAGATACAGTAAATGGCAAATGGGCATAACTGAACAGAAATTAATGAGCTCAAAGATGATTCTGAGGAATATCTAGTAGAACAGTGCAAAAGAACAAAAAGATGCAAAAAAAAAAAAAAAAAAAGAAGAAAATGTAAGAGACATAGAGACCATACCTAGAAAGCTCTACTTCCTTTAACAAGGAGTTCAAAAGAAACAAGCAGAGGAATTGGATGGAGGGAGGTAGTACTCGAGACAGCAATGAGAGAATATTTCCCACACTGAAGACAGACAGACAGCCTCTTAATGAAAGGGTGTACCCAACTCCAGAAAAAAGAAAGGCAGGGGGAAGACTCACACAGACATATCATAATGAAATTGCAGAACTTCAAGGTTTAAGACAGAATTTGCAGAAGAGGAACATACACATACATACATACACACACACACATAACCACACATTTTCTGACACACAATAGGTAATGCACAAAGGAAATGGAATCCACTACAGTATTTGTGCCTGGCCCTTCTACAAGACAAGCAGAGAGCAAGTCTTAGTCATTGGTGCCTCACTACAGGGCTCAGCATATAACCTGTCATCCTGCGGGGGATAAATCAATGTTTATTGCAGGAAGCAGGCATAAAAACAGAAGGCTGAAGCTCTGAAGACAGCTGCCCTTGATTTATGGTGCAGAGGGAGGATACTACACCGAGGGCCAGGAAGCCTGAGTGTTGGGTTCAGCCTTCCAACCAAAGAGCTATGCAACTTTGGGAAAATTCCTTAAGCTTGCTAAGTTATCATTTTCATTCCTATAAAGGCAGAGGTTAAATTTGATAATCAGTGAAGCCTATTCTAGCATCATCATTGCATCTCCAATAAAACTCATCTACTCTGGCTTATTTTTCACAAATTTTATCCACTTGTGAAGCTGCTTGGTATGGCTGTCATTCTGCTTTCTTTAAACTTCAGGAAATTTTCTTTCTCAGTTTCCTGGACAATCTATGTTTTTCCTGGCTGACTCTAGATAAGTGTCAAGCTTTTTTCTCAAGATTCTGTGTTGACAAAATGTCTTCAATTAGTGTAACATGAGGATTTCTCCATTACCAGAAGATTTCCATTAAAAAAACGCAGCTTCCAGTATGTGATGGTTTTTCAGGTGCTGGCCACAGGGCCCAGATAGTGATGGAGCAATGCCATTGCTTCATGGGCACCAAACTATGTGTTGGGCCCCTCCACCCCCATGTTTGACTGCCTTTCCATCTATTTATGATTTGAGGTATAGGGGTATAATGGCATGCTATCTTCTAGGGCCATATTTCATGCTGATATGATACTATAGGAATAGAGAAAATGACTGAATGATTGCTTACTGAGTACCTTCTATGTGCCAGACACTTTCATAATAAAACCCCTCATCAGCTCTGGGAGATGTTATTTCTTTTTTACAGGTGCTGATATTAAGGGTCAGATACTAGTCACTTGTCCAACCAAAATCTCTACTCTATCCTGCCTCCTCAGAGCTACAAATTTGCAGTGTGTCTTCATAATGATAATTCCTAGTAGTGGAGCCCCAATTTTTAACACTTAGGAATAATGCATTTTGGAAAAAACAAAACTCTGGACTTCAGTAAAACAACTTCTTCTTGTGTGGTATATTTCTACTGACTATAGCATATTTTGAATATCGTTTAAAAGGTTTTTTTTTTTGACATGTATCAAGATGGCCTTTAATGGCAACACGATAAACATGTTTTTTTTTTGGCAGTCAAACACATTTCTTCCTAATTTATAGGTTCAGAGCTGAGACCAGAAGGGGTCCCTATAGAAAAACTTTTGCATGATCCATGCTCTTGTCTGTAGTTTTCTATTTTTTGAATGATCGCTTGATATTGGGATCCAATCCCCAATTTTTGATCTTGGGAGTTTTGAAATAATGTATTCACTGCTCTTCTTCAAATTTCTTAAGCATGGACCATGTTTCATTAACATGATGAATTCTTCGTGCTTTTGTTTTAAAATTGAACATTGTCTCTTGACACTTTGATGAGCGATGCTGTTTTGTGGCTGATTAATGTGTGCCAGGCATTTAATACAGGTTAGAAGCAGGTTAGAGTTAGTGCCTAACATCCTGCAAGAAAATGATCTTAAATTTTTGTCGATGTTGGTGAAACAGAAGTGCAAACAGGTCAGGTTAAATTTCTTAGCAGCAGAAAGACATTAAAAGAGGTTTTCAAAGTTACCTCACCTTTAATAAAATGAAGTCATCTTATATATTAATATATTAATATTACAGCTGGGCTTAAACTCATGTAGACCAAACTTTACTTAATAGTTACATCAAATTGAATCTCAGATTTTATGAGTGATAAAACGACAATAAAACGGGTCTGGTCAGTAAAGATAATAACTTGATTCAGTACTTTGGATGTAAGTGTTTAAGGTTTCCATGATAAAACTGTAATTTTATACCCCAAAGTGTGTTAATAACATTAAGTGAGGTAATAGGCAAAGTGCACAGACAAAGCGATACCCGCAGGACCACAGTAATAGAAATAATTCATAATGTATCAGCAATAAAATCTTTAATGTTATCTCAGTTCAGGCAGGCACCAATGTCTGGGGTTTCAGATTACACATGTCCCCTTCCCTCCCCCTCCTATGGGCACAAGTGTTAACCTAAAATAATTAAGAAAATGGTTTTCAGAGTGCAGAAGCCTTTCACAATTATGGACATAATGACAATCCTATTAACTATTTCCACCCCAATCCATTTATGTTAGATTGACAGAACTTATTCCAAAGTTAATAAGTACGCATTTCTAAAAATAACCCTGAGAATCATTTTAATTCACTCTTGGTGTTCTGTATTCCAAACAGAACCAATACCAATTCATAATTTTAAAAATATACAAAGAAATTCTTTTTAAAGGGAGACATCTATGGTTTTAGAGTTCAGAAAAAAATCCAACATATTTTATCTTTCTTGAATCATGTAAAAAGAGTATTTTCCCAATGATCAATAGTTATACAATTTTAGCGGGTAACTTCGCTTAACTGTATCCTAAATTTGCTACAAACCTAGGTGTATCTCAGCTGATAACAACTTGCACAGTAGCACACAGAAGAAGTCCATGTATAATGAGCTAATTCACAAAGTACATATCATTTCATGAGACAATAGTTTTCTGCATGATTTGAAAGTACATTTATAAATAATATGGGAAACTTTGAGATTCAGCTCTTATAGTTTTATCCTAGTTTTTTGAGTCAATTACAAATATTTACCTCATTGGCTCTAAAATGCTTGGGAAAAACCAGATATTCCATGCTTGGGCATTCAAACTAATTATAACAATAACAATGATCATCATAACAGCCTACGTTTACTGAGTTTAATATGAGACCAACTTTAAATAACATATAAAACTGATTTAATTTTATAACAGCTTCCTCATTATCCCTCACTATTTTATACGGCAGGAACCCAAGAGGAGAAACTTAAATTACTGCACCAAGGTGCCTGGGCAGTTGGTGAAGAGCCACCAGCAGAAGGAGACTGTCCAACTCTAGAGTTGGCATCTTGAACCCCCCTCCCCACCTCCCAATCACACTACTGGGCTATTTCTAACAAAGGATGTCCTTAAATTCTTTGTGTAATTTTTTTTGTTTTTTTTTTTACATAAGGTTATTTGTACCTAAAGTTAACAAAAATAGTTGTCATAGATGCCATTGTTAGCAGGAAAGTCACTGTATCTCTGAATATTAGTTTGCCTGTTGATTATCTGTAAGGGATGAAATACACAGAAAGGATATGGAATGCAAGGAGAATATATCCAGAAACAAATTCTATTAGCCTTCCTGATTCCTTGACCTTATACAATTCTTTTACTTCCAAGAGCCTTCAGGTACAACCCAAGTGCTGGGGCTGATCATGTCTCCTAGTGGTGAGGGGGGCCATCAGAAATACTAAGTCAATGGCTTAGATGGTTCAGCATTAATTCTGTATTCCTAGCCATCTTCCTCTAACCTTAGAAGGTCCCACCCTCACCCCACCATGTACTCCAGTCCCAGGAGAGAAGAATTCCTCTTACATATTCCCGGATGCCAAGTTTCTGCCTGGAGACCTTTCCTGGAACTCCATTTACACGAGACTGCAGTTCTGCACTTTCGTAACATCTCCTCTCCTCCAAAAACTAAAATATGGCTCCTGAGTCCAGAGGCCAAGAATTTGCTGCCTGTTGCTGAATATCTCCAATTGCTGCTTCTGGACTGTTTGTGTGAGTGCTTGCATATTTTCTGAAGAGGTGGCATTGATAATAATTTCTCTCTCTCATATGATTATATTCTTCATGTGTGGATGGACTTTTCTCTTTATTCTATAGCTGAGCCTTTCTCTGGATGGTAGAGGAATGGGAGAGAGGGAGCTCAATGCTGAGAAGAGTCAAACCAACTTGGTTTTTGTCAGATGCATGGGCTCAAACTTGAGTCTGTCACTCACTTGCTGAAGGACCTTGCAAACTCTGAATCTTAGTTACTTCATCTTTACAACAGGGATAATAATACTTACCTTTCAGGGATGCTTTGAGGTTGACATGTTCAGCGATTGGCTCAGGGTGAGTACCCATCATAACGGCCCTCATCCTTTTCCACCAATTTCCTGGCTCTTTGGACCTGACCCTGTCCATTGGCAACTGAGCTAGCTCCCAGGCACTGTTGTACAATGAAACCCTTCCACCCCTCCACTACAGAGATGGTGATGCTGAGTTAATGCTGAGCTAACCCCAGCCTAGTCCTGGCATCTAGAATCCAGAAGCACAGGATGTAAAAACTCATGCCATATGACTTGCTCAAAAGGCTCATCTAAATGAAACTATCAACATAGAAAACAAAAATGAATGAATCAAATAATTCACAGATATTGCCTCTTTTCAGAATGCTGTGTCCTGAACTGAAGCTCAAAGTATTGGTTGGTAAAAAGTACCTTGTGTTGGCCATGCAGTGCCACCTTGCATTAACTCAGGCTTCTAGGAAATTTGTAATAAGCAAGTTTAGAGTGGATGCTGTGTGGTTTCACAACTGAAAACCTCCCACTGCATGTCAGTTAGATGTGATTGCTGTCAGTCTCTGTCTAATTTATCTTGCTTGAAGGTGTTTCTACTTCACCTGTGAGCTTGGGGGTTCTTATTCAACTTCTGAGACATCCAGACAGAGGCAGGGAGTGTATCGGCAAACTCAGCACCCCATTTTGTGGGTCTCAGATTGTCTTGCCTAGGTTGAGCTGGAACATCCACACTGAAACTTACTCCTCTTCTACTCTGCAAGCCACTTACCAACTGGCTTTGGCTCAGATCCTCACAGTGGATAAGCTATGTGAATTCTCTGAAGAAAGCCAAGAGAACATTGAGTGAAAAAATATAGATTTTTGCTTTCTTATCCATCTGGAGCCACTGAGTACAGTTGTGCAGACAGATTGTCACTGCACAATATAAGAGTGTGTCCTTCACATAGAATTCTTTGTGAACAGTGCTTCTTGGAGTTGGGCATTGCACAGCTTGCCCAATGGTACTTGGTGGTACAACTGGCTCCAACCCAGTGTCTAATCCTCAACAAAGGCAGATGTTTTCAAGGAAGGTTCGAATGACCTCCACTTCCTGACTGGTCCTCACATGCTGATCCCCTGATAACAACAGTTGCTTAAATTCTACCTGAATCCTTCAAACCTTCTGAACATTTTTCATGTGCCAACTCTATTTTCTCATGTTCATATTTGCCCCATTTGGGTGGTTTCCTGCTTCTTCCAGGCCCACCTTACCATAATGCCAGCCTGCCTCAGTTTTGAACCTGCCTCTATCAGGAGACCCACACTCATGAATTTATCTAGTGGATCTGATAATCTGGGTTACCAATAAATAGATCATTTCATATCAACGTAATGATAATAAACATGTCATTCAAATGCCTACCTATTTTTATTGTTTTTATTCTTTCTCCTCACTTTTATATCTAGAATTTTGATATTTAAATTTACTTCCTATGTATTTAGAAACAAAACCTCTTACAGTTCCTATAAATGCCATCTGCATTCCAATTCTGTAGGCACTTTTCACAACCTTGCTGCTCTAGCTATCTGTACTGACAGACAGCACAACCCTTGATTTGTCTCTTCGGGTGGCTCAGACTAGCTAAGAAAAAATAATAATCTTATCTGCTCAGAGCCCCTAAATGTAAAAATAGTCCGGCTGTTTATTGCACGAGGCTCTGAGGCCCAGGTACGTCAGAGGAGTGGAGAAAGTGGACTGTCTTTCCTTGGCTGGATATGGCAGCTTCAAAGGAAACAGGAGCCGTAGATTAAAGGGAATGTGTCCACCCTCAGCCTTCCCCAGGAAGGTTGAAAGCTTCCTCACTTAGGGCCTTATCAGGCTGGAAGAGGGAATCAGAAGATAAACTTTAAAAATAAATGCCAAAAAAGTCCCGATTATCGTCTCTGCCTCCTCCTCGACGTCTGGTCAGCAATGTGTTAAGTGAATTGAAACTAGATCGTAGGGAGACAGTCACAACCTGGTTATCAGTGGCAGTAAATGGAAGATAATAGCCCCACTAGAGAGTTATGAAATGGCTTGTCTTTGAGCTGCCAAAGTGTTTAGTCTCTCTTTTATTATATTCACAGCAGTAATCCGATATGTCCTGACTTCTGTCATCTGTATGTAATGCTTATCAACTCTCTGTCAGTGATTCACCCTCTTGTCAGGGACAATTATTCCTCAAAGTGCTGAGGTTATGACTGAAGCAATATTATGACTGGAAAGAAAATACGAAAGGTGTAGCACATCACAGCAAGCAATCTGGGAGCTGACGTCAAAGTCAGGGAAAACATTGTTAATAAAAGGAGAACAGAGGGGAAGTTTTATTCTCAGTGCTCCAGGCACTGCTGGTGTGGCTGAGGTCCAATGGGCAGGGGACCTCTCTCCTGAAAACACTTTACTAATCCACAACAGTGGCTCATGCATGCCTTTTCCCTCATGGCTGTGTCACCATTTCCATTTTACAACTCCATTTATAGGGGCTTCAAATGAGGTTGTTAAAGTGCATGCTCAGTGAAGAAAGTTGAATGGAAATAGGCTAGCACAGAAGCTCTGTTTTATGATAGAGGCTGGAAACCTGCTTCTCCCCTCATCCTCACGCTTACGCATGGGACGTGCCTTAAAGGATCCCACATCATTCCTGAGAAGGCAGCAAGGGTGCAGAAGGGAGAGATGGCATTTTAAAGTCAAGATTTAAGTCATAGAGAGAGGATAGCACAGTGATCAAGAACAGGAGGTTAAAATATTAAAGAAGCAAAAGTTTTAAAGTTAGACAGATTTCGTTTTGAATGTTGCTTCTGACGCTTGGTGGTTGTCTAACCATCAGCAAGCTACCTAATGCCTCTAACCCTGACTCCTTTTTATAGAGAGTAAAATATTCATAGTTCCTGATAACACCTGTCTCCTAGTGTCATTGGAGAATCAAGAGATGATGTGTGTAAAGTGGCTGAGTAAAAGCTGGACAGATACTATATGATAAATAATAACGTGTGACCAGAAATAAGATATTGTTTAATCTCTTCGAGTCTCATTTCCTCATGCGTGAATATTTCAAAGTCCCCTGACATAAGCCAGAGCACCAACATGGGGGTATGGTAATAAAGGCTTGTTTTGGTTCATGCTCCAGGGGTGCTACAAGAAGCAGCTCCCTGATGATTACTGTGAATGTAGAGCTGGGATGCTATTGAGGACCCTATATTAGTAGATCTCTCTTCATGAGGAGAACTGGCTGGGGCCAGGACAGCAACAACAGTTTTTTTTTTTTTTTTTTTCTTTTGTATCAGGAAAACTGTGTCTTCTGAGCAATTGGCTTGCGTGAGTATTTTATTCAAAAATCCCAAGTATTGCCAAACTTCTCATGTCATGCAATTGAATGACTGCTGCAGAATTCACAGAAAAAAATATGAGGCAAGTGCATAGACAGGTGTGATGTTCAAAATATGTAACAACCAGCAATGCATGAAGCCATGAACAATTCAGAGCGGATGCCAGCTTTAGGGCTAGAGCAGTGCCTTCTAGCTTGCTGTTAGGCTTGGCAATAATGCTAAATTACTGGTAAAGCTGGCAGTCTAGAAAAGAAGCTCAGCAGCTGTAGTGCTGGTTGGGGCCTCTTGGGGGAATTGGAAGCAGGCATTTCCCCTAATCCAGAAATATTTCACTATTTTAACAACCTATCTGTTTGTACTGGTGCATACCTGATGACCACCAGCTCTGCCTATAGAAAAAAGCATAAAACTCCATGATACACATTTTTATATTCTCCATTTTATGTTTTTAACCTTGCTTTTTTTCTTTTAAAATTTAATTATGTTATTATTAAAGGTTACTTATGACATCATTGCAACGTATTTAGAAAATGGAGATCATCAAAAGAAAAAAAGATTTCTAAAATTCTCACTACTTTTAGGAATATACCATCAACCTCTTGAAACATTTTTTGGGGCCTCCTCACATGAATATAAGTCTTTGACATGTTCTGTATTTTAATAAAAATGCACTTCAAATTTTGTCATTAGGCATGAAGATTGCAGTTAGTTTCAGAGAGAAATTCTGTAGAATTAGTATTTAATGTTAGTAATTAATTTAATAGTTTTTCTTTTTTAAATTAGGAAAGAATGTGAAATTTTACAGAATAACTTTTTGGCATATGTCAAGATTGCCACATGGGATTTTTTTTTTAAAATTATGAATTATTTAAATTGGATCCCTAATTGTGAGCCATCCTCACATTTATCTAATATGCCCTAATTAATCATGGTGTACTAATTAAAATGACTAATCTATTTTAGAATTTTCATATGGAAGGCTTGAGCTGTATTTGATACCAGGTGTAGTCCATTTCTGTTGCTTACTTAAAACAGAATACTTGAAACTGGGTAATTTGTAAAGAAACAATATTTATTGCTTACTGTTTCAGAGGCTGGAAAGTCCAAAGTCCAGGGAACACAACTGCTGAGGGCCTTTTTCTTGACTCTACACAGCAATGCAGTGTGTCACATGGCAAAATGGCTGAGCAAGAGAGATCTAAGCTTCTTAGTTGCTCTCCTTTTTAAAGCTATCGGAACCACACCCATTACTCCATGAATAGTTTTTATTAGTTTTATTGTGTTCAGCTAATGTGACTAGTGCACCTTCTACTTTGAAAAATTTAAGGTTTTATTTCTGGACTGAGTTTTTGTAACTATCCCTTGCTTCTGGGAAAGCAACCGTAGAATTAACCACAATAGCAGTGGAAATTCAAACCATCCTTCTATTATCCCTCTTCTCTGTGTTAACTTGGATTCTGTTATATTGTCCTTTAAGTAGGGAAACCAGTCAATTTATCACCCTAATGAACACATTTTTGAGAGTAAAAGGGGGACTGTTGGTATTTACTTCTGGACAAGAAGCTAAACTGGGGTATCCCGGAAGAACTGGTACTTAATGTCACCTGCCCCATCCACCGTAAATACTTACACAAATATTGTTAAACATTAATTAAATAACAAATCTAGCAGGTATTATTGGTTGTAAGGTTTAAATAACATTGGGATAGTGTTTGTGGTCTAATGTATCATCACTCGTAAGGAATGGATGAGTGTTGAAAAAAAATCTACTTTTTAATTGGTCTATATGGGCACATTTTATATATCACTGAAAACAAATTCAAATCCTTCAAACTGGAAAAGATCCAATATTAATTAAATGATTAAGAACTTCTATATCTTCTGTAAGGTTTGACTGTTCAAATGTGCAAAATGCTCAGTTCTGTGTCTGGCACATAATAAATATTGCTGCTACTGTACATAAGACTTTTGGTAATACATATGTGTATGCACACAAATATATGTGTTTGTGTATATATATATATTATACATATATTTTCTTAAGCAAAAAATAATATGCATCACGTGCAGCATAATCAAAATATAATTAGTTATAGACCTTTTTATCTTGATATGACTTAGAATTTTAGAAATGGCTGAGTCAAGTTAATAAGATTATGAGATCTCTTTTCATTCCTTATATGGTTTTAAACTCCAATAAAATATACTTTTGGAACCAATTAAAAGAAGATTTATATTTCAGAAGTAAAAACCTGTGTTCATTTTCCAGAAAGTAAAGTGAGGTCTTAAAGTATAATCCTCAAGTACTACTAAGCTATTAAATATAAAAGTTGAACTTTAAAATATGTAAAATTAAAAGTAGCTGTACAAACATAGATGATGAAATACACAGGAGAAAATATGGCTCTAATGCCCTATTTCCTTTTCTAACATCATTCACAATATGTCTTGAGATTCAGGGTTACTCCAAAACAAATTTTAGAAATAAAGTTTCTTTTCTTAAACTGGTATTCATCTACGAACTTTCTATTATTTGTAGTTCAATATTAATTTCACTTAGCACTCAGAAATTTGATTGTGATTTTTTTCTTGAATTTTCCAGTCCAAATAGGAAAAATGTTTTAAAGGAATTCAAGAATTATAAAGACGTATTAGAAGCTACCTGTCAAATAATTAAACATGAATATTTTAATGTGTGTGTGTGTGTGTATATATATATATATATATATATAAAACATTGATATACAGCAAGGCCTACACATGCACAAGGAATTGTGCAATCACTGCACATGCATTTATTTCTGTGATACTATTGTTACACCAAGGCATAGGCAGAAATGTATTCTTTTGGGAGGAGGGGATCAGATTGGGTAATTACTTATAAAAAGTAAAGAATGGACAAAGCAACTGATTCCAATCATTAATAAAACATCTCAGGTCAGATTTCTTAGAGTGGCATTCAGGACTGATTAGAAATTTGACATACTGCTGTGCATACAGATGGGCATGACAAGGAATACTCCTGAAAAGATATAAACACTTAGGAGGATATCACAAAGCACATTTATGTGATACAGGCAATGCCGGTGGGTACCTAGTCACTATTGCATTCTGTCCTTTAGTCCTCTCTAAACACCAGGAAACAACAAAATTAAAACAAGGTTGTTAACAAAAATGGTGTCTAGAATTCCTTCCTTCCTGACCATCTTGCTCCAGTGAGCCCCGTTTTTCAGTTTTTCGCAGCTCTGAAACTCTGCATCAACAGGAGCACTAACAATGTAGACTCCCTTCTTCCTGCCTATTGTGATAGAGTCAGGGTTTGGGGACCTTTAGCTGCAGGTTATTGGGGACCTGAAGCAGGTTTCTATGGTAACTGACTAATCCATAAGTAGAAGGTGATGGGGCGCCTCAGATTCCAGAATTCTATTTTGAAAGATTAATCACTCTTCTGTGGCATGAATTAATTGTGCAAGCTCATGATGGGTGAAAAGTCATTAGAGACTAGAACGTGTCCCCTTGTCAAGAGAATGTGGTGCTTGTGGAAACTGACTATGTTCATCAGGGTTCTGCCAGAGAAACAGAATGTGTGTGTGTGTGTGTGTGTGTGTGTGTGTGTGTGTGTGTGTGTGTGTGTGTGTGTGTGTGTGTGTGTGTGTGTTTACAGAAAGGGAGAGATAGAGATTTTAGTGCAAGGAACTGGCGATTATGGGGCTGGCTAGACAAATCTGAAATCTGTAGGGCAGACCAGGCCAGCAGGCTGGAGACTCTTGGGCAGGAGCTGATGCTGCAGTCCTCAGAGCAACCTCAGTTTTACTTTTAAGGTCTTTCAATTGATTGAAAGAAACTCGACCAGATTACTGAGGATAATCTCCTTTATCTAAAGTCAGTGAATTGAGATGTTAATCACATCTACAAAATACTCCCACAGCAACACCTACATCAGTGTTTGATTGAATCATCAGGTGCTATATCCTGGACAAGATGACATAAAACTAAACATCACTCCAGCCATAAATAGGCTGAAGTCCATACATTAGAATGTTTTGGGATTGTCATCGAAACGTGTGACTGTCCTCAGCTCATGTTGATTATGTATTAGGGGAAGAAAGAATTGACAATTTTTTTCTGAGTCATATTACTTGTGTTGGTGAAGTAAAGAGTGTCACACAGCTTCTCTGATGAAACCATAGAAGTCTATGCAGACCAGCCACCACCTTCAGTTTGAGACATGAGCTGCTGTGTCACCTTCCAGCCTGAGGCATGGGAAGCAAAAATGCTCCTTAAGCTTTGTGTCACCCAATAGCCTTGTGCCCCAAGTATTAGCAAGAACAATGATTGTTTGGGTCATGCAGACCCTGGTCATGTTAATTCCCATCAACATGCAAAAGAAACTGAAACCACCTACTAGTGAGGCAGAAACTCCCCCTTAGCTGCTGAGTAAAGTAATTTGTGAGAAGAATGGATGAGGGAAGAGTATGGGGGCTCATGGTCCTTTATTTTTTGCTTTTACCATATCTGATTAAAGCTATCTTGCAGGGCCGACCCCGTGGCGCACTTGGTAGAGTGCTGCGCTGGGAGCGCGGCGACGCTCCCGCCGCGGGTTCGGATCCTATATGGGACTGACCGGTGCGCTCACTGGCTGAGTGCCGGTCACGAAAAAACGACAAAAAAAAAAAAAAAAAAAAAAAAAAAAAAAAAAAGCTATCTTGCATGCGGCTGGATGGTTAACCCAAGGATTCTGGTGTCAGATAGATCGAGTTAACACATTGACATCTCCACTTAACCTAACTGTGTCAACATAGTGATCTGGAGCATGGGAAGCGTGAAAACACTAACTTGAAGGGTAACTGTGAGGAAGACATGAGAAAATACACACAAAGCTCTCAGAACAGTGTGGGATGTGTGGTAGGGAAGTGCTCAGTCAATCGTCACTAGTAAGGCACTGCACACATGTGCATCTGCTGTGTCTTCCCAATACAGTCGTCCCTCAGTAACCGCAGGGGACTGTCCTAGAGCCCACCTCAGGCATGAACTCCACAGGTGCTCAAGTCCCTGGTATAAAATGGCGTAGTGTTTGCATGTAACCTATGCACATCCTCCTGTATCCTTTAAGTCATCTCTAGAATACTTTAGTACCCAATACAATGTAAATGCTACAAAAATAGCTGGTATACCGTATTGCTTTTTAATTTGTATTATTTTTGCTGTTGTATTATTATTTTTGATTTTTATTTCTTCGCAGAGTATTTTCGATCTGAGGTTGGTTGAATCTACGGATGTGGAACCTGCAAATGCGGAGGGCTGACTACTCTTCTGAGATTTTTAGAGTTGAAGGAACCGAGTATCAAAGAGGTTATTCATTTCCCCAGGGTCACAGAGGTAACAAGTGGGATCCTTTGAATAACAAACAATTTCAAAGCCGAATATCTGATTCACTATGCTATGCTGTTTTTCTAACAGAAGAATCAAAATAGATATGAACTGTACATCAACAGAAATAAAAAGAAAAAGTCTCTGGTATGTTACTTTTCAGCCTCTATTTTTCCAGGATCTGTTTACTATTATTTATATTCAGTCTTATCCATCATTAACAATGTGCATTAATAGTCCCAGAGGGTCACTCCCTGGAGATAGAGTCATTCTTATTGCATCTTCAGTAGTATTGATGTATCTGGCTCGAATTAAAAGCTTGTTAAAAAAATGAGTGAATATGCTGTATGTGGCATTAACTATGTTTTTGTAGTAAGCCATAATATTAATAAAGATATCATAAAAATGATCTTTATCTGGTAGCTCATAACTTGTTTTGATCCTATCAACAGGGAGGACTGAGAATTTCACTATCTTGTTAGGGAGGGAAGATGGTGACATACTCCTAATGGAAGAGGGGCTATGAAGACGGTCTCTGGCAAGTGCAAATCTTTAAGCAGACTTCTTAAAAAAAAGTGATAGTATAAGAAGACAATGGAGGTGACAATGATAAGACAGAGAAATACTTGGATAGCTGAAATTCCAAATGAACTTTGGAACAAAAGTATTGGATAAGGAAAACCAAAATGCTCTGTCTCCCCAGCTCCCCAGTTTGGTTCCATTCAGAGTCAGGACATGGGGCTACTCTTTACACTGTGATATCCTCAGTGAATACAAAGAAAATGTAGACTTTGTCAATGTCTGTTTCACATTGGTACTCCATCTGAAGAGCTTTGGAATAAACGTGTGTTAAGTGAATGAAGATGAAGGGGAACAATCTCCATACTGAGGGAAAAACAAGTGGAATGCTTCCAGGAAGATAAAGTCAAAAACTGTAGTGGTGTGAAAGGCTTGGAGACAAATTTGAAAAGATATTGTGGTTTGGTGGTCTCGGGTCTTTGCAGAATGGGAGAACATGAAACAGGTTGGAAAGCATGACACCTGCTGTTCCTCCCTTTTTTTTTTTTTTTTTTTTTTTTTTCTTTTTCGTGACCGGCACTCAGCCAGTGAGTGTACCGGCCATTCCTATATATAGGATCCGAACCCGCGGCCGCTGGGAGCGTCGCCGCGCTCCCAGCGCAGCACCCTCCCGAGTGCGCCACAGGCTCGGCCCTGTTCCTCCCTTTAAAGTGGGGAGGAGAATGTCACAAAGGAGGGACCAGTAAAACTGATATTGATTCTAAGTAAGATTCTGGAAGTAATTGTTCCAGTGTCAAGACAGATTCTCTAAGTATGGTCTTACAAAGTCTTCTCTTTCTTTTCCTTCACTTTTGTTTTTCACTGAGCCACTGTGGCAGCCACAGTACAGGTGGGTTTCAGTGAGATATACACAGGTCCTCTTCTGAAACACCTATGAACAAAGAGAGGCAAAGGTATGAATGTTGTTGAAGTTAGGGGAATGAATTATTGCATTACAAGTTGCTGGATGGTGTATTGAGGTCAAACTGGAATGTGATTTCTAAGGGTGTGTTACGGGGACCTCTCCTCAGCTCTATGCTATTCAACATTGTAGGGAACTATTGAAAAATTTGGGGAAATCAAAACTGCAGTGTTCACAAAATTGCAGAGTTCACAAAACATTTCATAATAGATCAGGAGCTCTAATTGTGGGCTGAACAAAATTAGGCAAAATTTAACGGGAATCTATGTAATAACCAAAATATGGACCCCAAAAATCAATAGTCCAGGAGGGAGATGGTATGATTGCATATGGAACCCTACTTAGCTGCCCCTGGGTCCATGCACAAGAAAGCAAGGCAGTGATCTGGATGCAAAACTTCTGATTTGAACATCAGCTCTTTCAAAGAAGTACAGAATCTATCACAAGTACTGAGAGAGACACTTGGGCCCATGGAATATTTCAACCATAACTGGAATTTGGAATTCATTTCTATACCCAACTATTTAAGTCATGAAACATATTTATAGACTCTGGAGTCTGATACACCACCAGGACTTGAGTTCTGACTCTTTATTATGATGTTTTCTTGGACAAACACTTAGTTTATATTTTTTTCCTCTATCTGTAAAATGGGAATAAGATGACATAACTAATGCTGTCCTTGCAAGTATTATAATTATGTTAAAGCACTCAACACAGCAGACGACAGTAAACATTAGCAAAAGTATGATTCAAGACTCATATTGTTTCCTTGAGTATTTATGCATTGATATGAGTTGGGGGCTCAGAGTGGGGCTCCCAAAGAGGGCTCCTAATCTTCCTTGATGTCAGCATCAACTCTTTGGGTGTGTTCACACTTCATCCGGTTCTCTCTCGCTCATACCTGTACTCTCACCGGAAGCTGTAGGAAGAGATAGAAGGAAACAGAAACCAGTCATTTGATTTGGATTTGGGTTTAAGCCAACTATACCACACTATGTCACCAAAACTGTCACTGGAACCAGAATTTCATGGCCAATATCAGTCATTTCACTGGAGCTGAAAGTGACTACCCTCTGGAGAGAGAAAGGGTGAGGGTTAGGGACTGGGTCTCTGGGAGGTGATCCTGATTTGGGCTCACCTTAATTCTTTCTTGAGCCTCTACCTTCTGTTTTCATGCAGTGTACTTGTGTCTCTAGGGACACAAGGGGTTAATCTAGAACCTAAAACCTCCATGGGAAGTTTCTTTGAACCACTACCGGGAAGATACTGTCTAACAGACTTGTTTAAGGGTGAAATGAGCTACCTCATAAGGTAGTGAGTTCCCTGTTTTTAGCTGCTTCTAGATGAATAGAAGCCGGCTAATTACTTGACTCAGGCATCAGGAGAGAACATGCATGTGTAGTGATGGTTAAAGATCGTTGTGGGGTGGAATTCTCTGATTCTTGTTACATGAGCGAGCATTGTGTACATAGGTACGTTGATTCACACCTTAGCATTTTAAAATGTGAATCAACAGAATAGTCTTTAACAATAAATTCAATATTGGTATATAACCTTTTTATATTTTATAAATAGCTGTAATGTATTCACAAGTTAAGTTGTATGCTTTAGAACACTTCTAGATCACTGAGATTTTTATGTGGTGAGATTACAACTCATAAAACCATTGTTAAATTTTTGGTCTACCATAACAAATTTTTACTTATTTATTTATTTTTGTATTTTTATTTTTATTTATTTTCATTTTTATTTTTCAATTTATCAGTATACAATGTAGTTGATTTTGGTGTCCCTTTACCAATTCAACCATAATAAATTTTTAAAGCAAATCACATATATTATGTCATTTCACCCCTATATAAATCAATATGCATTTACTTTGTGAAAAAATGGTAGGATGTTTTCTTATGTAACCATAATGCAGAAGTTATATCTTGCAAAATCATTAATAATTCATTGATGTTACTTAGTACCCAGTCTATGTTTAAATTATGTAGGTTTTCAAAAAAATTTTTTTTATGTGATGATATATTTATTTACTATAGTTTATTCCAATAGTGCCCCATTGAATGATATTTAAATTGTTTCCAATCTCTTGCTTTAAAAAATGATGCCACAAAGAATAATCTTGTTCCTAAGTCATTTCTTAATTTTGCCATATTAAATTGGGATAGATTCCTAAAATTTGGATTATTCAGCCAAAAAGAAATTGTGCATATCATTTTGCTATCTATGGTCAATTTTTTCTTATATGTGCACCATTCTGCATTTCCACCAACAACATATGAGTGTGTCAGTTGCCTCCTGCCCTTCCAACTGAGTCTGGTGTCAAAGCTTTGGTGAGATGTCAGTCTACTTTAGATCTGTATTTCTCTTTCTGTAAGTGAGATTGAACAATTTTTCCACAACCTCTCTAAACTTACTATCTCTTAAGTATATTTGCTTTTTTTCCCTTTCTTTCTTTCTTTCTTTCTTTCTTTCTTTCTTTCTTTCTTTCTTTCTTTCTTTCTTTCTTTCTTTCTTTCCTTCCTTCCTTCCTTCCTTCCTTCCTTCCTTCCTTCCTTCTTTCTTTTCTTTTCTTTTCTTTTCTTTTTTTTTTTGATAATACCCATCCTAACAGGCATGAGACAAAATTTCATTGTGGTTTTGATTTGCATTTCCCTGATTAGTAATGTTGAGTATCTGTTTATATATTTGTTGGCCATTTGTATGTCTTCATTGGAGAAATGTCTATTCAAGTCCTTTGCCCATTTTTTCATTGGGTATTTTTTTTTTTTCTATTGAGTTGTAAGAATTTTCTATATATTTTGGCTATTAACTCCTTTCAAGACATGATTTGCAAATATTTTCTCCCATTCTGTAGGTTGCCTTTTCACTCTGTTGATTATTTCCTTTGCTGTGCAGAAGATTTTTAGTTTAGTGTAGTCCCATTTGTCTATTTTTGTTTTTGTTGCCTGTACTTTTGGTGTCATCCATGAAATCATTGTCATGACCAATTCATAAATCTTTCCCTCTATGTTTTCTTCTAGAAGTTTTACAGTTTCAAGTCTTATATTTAAGTCTTTAATAGATTTTGAGATTTTTTGTGTGTATGGTGCAAGATAGAGGCAAAAGTTAATTCTTTTGCATGTGTATGTCCAGTTTTCCCAACCCCATTTGTTGAAGATACTATCCTTTCCCCATTGTGTATTCTTTGCACTCTTTTTGAAGATCAGTTGACTGTATATACACGGTTTTATTTCTAGCCCATTCACTCTTGTATCTCCAGGTCTTCCCATGTAATATTCCTTTTGTTCAGAACATCACAAGCTTTTCCTTACCACCTTCTGACATTTGGGAGATTTACACTCATCTTGCAAGTTTCCATTTAGATATTACTTTTTTCCAGAAGACTTCTGACCTACAATTCTGAGTAGACAGTCCTATGATACTATCTACTTCATATGCTATGGCATTATGCTTCATCCAAACTGCTTATTTAATTTTCATAAATGCCATGAGGATAGTGACTATATCTGCATCATTTTTTCTAGTGCAGTGTTTCACTCTTTGCATGATAAACATTTCACCAGCATCGGCAGAATAAGGATATTACACTGGACTATTATTTGCAATAGTAAAATGTTAAAAAATGTTATGTTGTACTTAAAACATAAGAACATAGTTATACATATTATGGCACATCTATATGATGAAATTCTATGCAGTGATTTAAAAAGCATCATCTTTAAAGCACTTTTAATGATCAAAGATTTTATGGAAAGGCATAGGTTAAAAAGCAATTTGCAATATGTTCCCAATTTTATAATGAAAATAGCTAATACTGTGGAGATTACATTTGCAAACATTATGCTAAATCCTTTAAATTAATTATCTTGTTTAATTATTATAAGTACATACTAAATGAGTACTATTATTATCTTCGTTATAGTGTTGTGGGTAACCTAGGTAGAAAGTGATTAAATAAAAGTAACTTTCTTTACATGTGGATTCAAAAGCAACCTTTGTCTGGCTTTAAAGTAAATAGATAAAGCTGTGAATGTACACACACACACACACACACATAGATCATAATATCAAATACAGTATCTTTCTATTGTCCACCTTAGTTGATGGGAACATAGGAACCTGTTAACAGTTCCTTTCTTTGGATGAGAGGAATACTAAGTGATTATAATTTTTTGTAATTTACTCTCGCTTCTACTTTTTCCATAGTAAGCATGCATTATCTTAAAATGAATTAAAATAGCACATTTTGAAGAGAAGTCTCTCTGTTATTAATGCTCGAATCCACAAAACTTCTCTATCTCATTTGTAGAACCCTTCGGATACAAAAGTGAGACTCCCATTTTCTCTTCCATATCATGTGTTTAAGGACACATCTATTCTCTGATCCAGAGCATGTGAATTACAGTCATCCAAATCATCTGCACAGTATAGACCTTGTCATACACAGATGGAGTAGGGCTGTGCACACAATTTTGGGCACACTGTAACTCTAAGGACTACATTTGGGTCCCCATCAAATGGCCAGAGCCAAATAATTGATTCTTAAAGTGGTAATCGAGATTTTTTAAATTTGATTTTTTTCCATTTATTTGCAATCATTTGACCAAATACTTTTTAAAGTAATATTTATATGCCAAAAACCATGCAAAGATCTGGGGGATATGGAGATAAAAGACAGATTTCTGCCCTTGGAGAGGGAACTTACAGCAGGATAGGAGAGAAAGTAATATCAGCAGAGATTAAAAAAAAAAAAGTGTAGTGATTGGTATGGAGGAGTTGTGGGCAGGATGGTGGGGAGCGCATGGGAGTGGTATTCAGCTCAGACATTGGAATAAACTTTGGCGGCTTTGATAGTGACTGTGTTCCCATCCACCAGCCCTTTCAGTGTGCCTTCAATGAGGTTAGTATTTTACTTCAGATGATATTCTCAACATACGGCTCAATTAACATTGGTGCAGCTGGCCGCTTTCTGCTCTTCTAAAAATATACAAATTGACAACACATTGTTTGCCCTCACTGGTTTGTGTCAGAGTTGGCATAGAGGTCACTTTTTACCTGTTGCTTTTTCTTGCCCCTGGCCCTCTGGACCTTTTGCAGACTTAATTGTGTCCAGCTGGGTCTACTTTGCCCTTTTCCCCAAATAAGACAAAGGAATATATACCCTTGCCCATTTTCAAAGGCTTTACATTTTCCCTTCGGATTTGTGGTTCAGCAAACCACACCTTCCTTGACTCGGCTCCCAAATTACCTTAATAGCCTATTGCATCCAAAGGGTGACCTCTAACCTGTCCTGGCTTCTCTGGTGCCTTTAAATCACACCTGCAGTCATTTAAAATAGTGTCATCAACCTGTGATCAATTCCTGGCACCAGTTGCTAAGCAGTTTCCAAACCTTTATTCCTTACTAGACAGAGCTGTGATTTATAATTGAAAGAGTTCTTTGTCCTCCAGTCTCGAACATTAAAAATAAATTTCTCCTAAACTTTTTTTCTCTTTCCTCCCTACCCTCTGCATCATAATATCAGAGCCTAACGAAAAGGGCACCTATGGACTTCAAAACCTTGGGTTCCAGTCCCATACTGAATAGTCACTATTGTCATCTCAAAGTCTCAGTTTCTTCCCCTGAAATATAAATAACTGTTCATATCTAAGGAAAGAAATAGAGACAATCATATATAATGTTAAAAATAACAGACACTGAAAATAAACATAAAGATGAAGTAATAACAGTGCGGGTGTATAATTATAGATGTAGGGGTCGAGGAAGGACTTTCTGAGGGTGTAATATTTAGGTAAGAAGATAAAGAGAGTGAGGGAGCTGGAAATGAAAATATGTGGTGAAAGAGCATTCCAGGCACAGACGGTAGCAAATTGATGTGACTTGACTATGGAGGAGCTTGCTTAGTGCACTCAAGGGACAGTGAGCCAAGAAGTATGGTTCACAGGCAGTGAATGAGGGGAGCAGTGGTAAGGGGCCATGCAACACAGGGGCTTGGAGCCAAGAGGAGGGTTTTGGGTTTAGGGATTGCTTTAATCTCTTTTTGTGTTGCTTATAACAGAATAACTGAAACTGGGTAATTTATAAAGAAAAGAGGTTTATTTGGCTCGTGATTCTGGGACAGCTGCATCTGGCACGGGCCTCAGGCTGCTTCTACTCATGGTGGAAAATGGCAGGCCAATCCACGGGTACAATCACATGGTGAGAGGAAGCAAGAGAGAGAGAGAGGAGGTGCCAGGGTCCTTTAAACAACCAGCTCTTATGAGAACTAATAGAGCGAGAACTTACTCACTACCCCTCTCCCACAGGGCATTTATCTATTCATGAGGGATCCACCCCCGTGACCCAAATCATTCCCAACATTGCCAAGCTGGGGATCAGATTTTGACATGAGATTTAGGGGGGACAACACATCCAAACTCTATCAAGGATTCAAAACAGAGTCTAAACAGCAAATGCTGGTGAGAGTGAGGAAAAAGGGGAACTCTCATACACTGTTGGTGGAATGTAAATTATTATATCTCTTATGGAAAAAAGGATGGAGGTTCCTCAGAAAACTAAAAATAGAACTACTATATGATCCAGCAAACCCAATTTTGAGTGTATATCCAAAGGAAAGGAAATGAGTGTGTTGAAGAGATGTGTGCACTTCTGTGTTTACTAAAACACTGTTCACAGTAGCCAAGATATGGAATCTTGTGTCCATTAACACATGAACAAACAAAGAAAACGTGGTAAATATGCACAATGAAATTCTATTCAATCATAAAAAAGAATAAAATCCTGTCATTTCTGTCAAAATGGATGGAGCTGAAGGACATAATATCAAGTGAAATAAGCCAGGCACTGAAAGACAGATACCACATGTTCTCACTTACATGTGCGAACTAAAATAGTTGATCTTATAGAAGTAGAGACTAGAATGGTGGTTATGAGAGGGTGGTGGCAGGGGAGGAGGATGTGGAAAGATTGGTTAACCAGTACAAAATTACAGATAGATAGGAGGCATAAGATGTAGTGGTCTGCAGCACAGTAGGGTAACAATGGTTAACAACAACTTATCATATATTTCAAAATAGCTAGAATAATGTTCTCAACAAAAAACAAGAGATAAATGTTTGAGGTGATGGATATGCCAATCATCCTGATTTAATCACTGCATATTGTATACATGTATTGAAATAGCACATGTACCCCATAAATATGTACAATTATTATGTCAATTACAAATGAATATAGGTAAATTAATAGATAGATAGATAGATAAAAACAAAAATAAACAAAAAAAGTATTTTTAGCAGAAGTTGGTAACATTTTCATAATAAAAAGAGCACTGTGCTGTGTGAAAAATAGATTGTGGGGAGACAGACATGGAAGCAGGGGAGCAAGACTGAAGTTCCTGCAGGATTCCTGGTGAGTGAGGACAGGGGCTTGGATGCGGTGCTTGTCCTGGCATCCTGAGACAGTTTGTCCTAGCCTCCTGAGACAGGGGTGTGAGAGAGAGAAGTTATCAATATCAAAAGGCTTTTGTCCGAAGCCATTGGTTTAAAGGAGTTGCCATTTACTGAGTAGGTCAAACCAAAGGAGGATTAGGTTTATGGAGGCAGGAAGCAAGAGGTTAATTTCAAATGTTTTAAGTTTGATGTGATTAACAAGTGATCAACTGGAGATTCTGAGAAGGAAATTATATATGCAAGTTAAGTTTAGAGATGGGCTGGAGATCAAAATTTGGAGTTGTTAGTGTATATATCAAATGCTGTGAAGCCATTTGGTAAGATAGGTGCTCAGAGCTTGGAACTGACTATGCAGGGTTATTGGTAACTGTGACATGTATTTGAACTGAAGTGATGGGGACAAGCCCAACAGGACTGTGTTCTACTCTAGAGAAAATCTGGAGTAGAAACAGTAAGTATGGACAACTAAATTGAGGAGTTTTGAGATAAAGGGGGAGTCGGAAAATGGTGCCCATTTATAAGACAGAAATTTGCTGTGTTAAAAATGGGCAATACAAAAATACAATCTAATACTGCAATAATCAGTAAAAGTCTAACAACGTATTTTAGTCATTCTGATCACAATTAGATGAAAATATGCAAAATAAAGACCCCAGAATAAAATACTTCCCAAGTATCAATGGTAGTTTTAACATTTTTATTGTGGGATTATGGATGATGTAAAAAATTCTTTATATTTTTGTACATATATCTTATCATGCATATAGACTGCTTTCAATTTTTATTACTTTTTATTAAAATAAATTAATCCATCTCCCTTTTAATAACTAAAGCACTGTAGTTAAATTTAATTGGACCAATATTTCTAATTCTCCCTCAAAGTATAGTCCAAGTTTCTCCCCCAGATGCAATCACTATATGGGCATGGGAGGTAGTTTTCCTAGCCTTTACCTTACATTGAAAGGTATTGCATCGAAAAACTATTTAGATGCCTGTAGTACCTTAAATACATTTTCAGTCTATAATTTATCTGTATTTATATATTCTTTCTGAGCAAATTTTTGTTCTCTTTGCTCACCTCACTTCTTTCACAGGCATTTTACCTTTTAGATTACTGTGAAATAAATTTTACAATTAATAAAAAGTTGATAGTGCTTTATATATTTGTTTGTTTAAAATAATTCTTGAATTCCATTCCATTCTTCTTCCATTTTTATCTTTGAGTACATTCTCTTATGTTTCTTTCAGAGAAGTTCTATAAATTGTAAAGTTTCTATGTCTGAAAAAGTCTTTATTATCCCCTTCCTCCTTAAATTATGGTTTTTCTGAGTACAGCATGCTAGGTTCAAAATATTACTCTCAGAACTTTGATAATGTTGCATTGTTGCAGTCTCTCATTCGGCACTTCTGATGAGAAATCTGGTGTCAGTCTGATTTCCTCATGCTTGCAGATAATCGTTTTTTTTCTTCTGGCATCTAAGATCACTTTTTCCAGTATTAGTGTTATAAAATTTCATTTTACTGTTTCTCAGTGTCAGGTTTTTGGCTTGTTTTTCATTGAATTTAGCCCACTCAATATTCTGTGTACTACTTTAATTTGAGGATATATGCCATCTATTTATTTATATATGTTTTTATTATTTATGAAACATTCCTGGGATATTTCTTGCTATAGTTTTTCCACTATTTCCTCTCCTCAATTCTCCATTTACTCAATATATAAATGGTTTAGATGGACATTAGATATTTTGGATCTGCCTTAAAAATATTTAGACCTTATATTACAATTTTGTTTTTCTTTCTCTCTTTGTGCTGTGTCCTACAAATGTTTCCCGGTTTGATCTTCCGTTTCTTCATTTTTCAGTGCATGTACTATGTTCACCTTTACAAGTATAGTAATTATGGCAGAACTTATTTTCTTTCCAAAGTTTTCATTTTGTTCTTTTCGCTATTACCTGTACTTGTTTCATCACATACTTTCTTATTTTTTCTTGTTTTTAATGACAGTCATTCACCCTTTGTCACTCCTATTTTAAGGTTTTCTTTTTATGTGTATTTGCTCTATGACCTTTATAATCCTGGATATGTTTTTCCTGTTTTTGGATTCGTTATTTCTCTCTGTAATTGGCCTTTCTCAAATGTTTGGTGATTCCATACTCAGCTTCTGTGATAGATTCTCCTGCACACTTCCTGGTCTATGGTAACTCCGCAATCTTGGGAAACTTTAACTTATTGCTATGGCTGGTTGTCTACTTTCTTCTCTAGGTGATGACTCATAGCTTTGTGCTCACCGTGACTGCCCATTGTTTCTCAAATTTGCATACTATTAATATGATTTTTTCTATCTAAACTATTATTAGGTAATTTCATATATTTATTTATATCTTCTTTATTGATTTTATGAATCAACTCTTAGTATCTTAAAACCTTAAAGAGCTGGACATACCATCGGTAACAGGCACCATCCGTGCAGTCTCTACTGATGCAGGGATTTGTTTAGGTGCTCCTGAAATTCTCTTAGCTTTTCTCTCACGATGCCAAGGTGGCTGCCACAATCTAGTCTTCCCATTTGCCCACCAGTATTCTATACAGGGAAAAATATAGTTGGATCACATAGGATTCTACTTCCCAGAAACCTCCTCTCAGACTTCCCTTTGCACTTCAGTGGCCAAAAATTGTGACGTGTGCTTCTCGCTTTAAGAGAAACTGAAAAATAAGCATCATGAGCCAGAAGAGAATGGGATTGTGATGACTCATTCAGGTCAACCATGCCTCATACACTGGGTCTGGACAAATTACCAACCCAAAATGTAATATGGAGGTGTTCTTAAGAAAAAGAGGGGATATGTGGATTTTGGATAAACAAAGTATCTGGCATTCTAAAAAAAACTCTTATCTAGTTTCTTAAAATTTCAGAGGTGGAAAATTCAAAAGCTTCACTTTTGTGATTATTATCTCTGCTACATGCTCCAGAAGTAATAAAATAAAAATCTGTTCATAAGACTCATCTTCAATCCATCCATGTGACCCTAAGTTTATTAACTTCATATAATGATAGTTTTTATTTTACAGAGTGAAAGAAAAAATTTTGATCGCTTGGATAGTGCTTGACATACTAAAGACTTCATAAGTGAAGAAACCCAACTCCTAAACCTACTTCTTTTTCCAACCAGGAAAATCCCTCCTGGGAAGAAGAAATATATTATTTGTGTTTGGGTCAACTAATATCTAATATATATGCCTTTTGTATATAAGTCTTTCAATGAATATCTGTTAACCAAATGAAGTTAGGGCAGAACTACGTGTGGATAGTGTAGGCTTTGTCTCAGCTTGAAACAATACAATAGCATTGTTTTCCAATGGAAGGGAGCACAAAGGAAAAGTGCTATCATTTCCACATCATAAAGAGAAAAGTTTCTTTACAATAAAAAACAACAAAGCAAATTAAAAGATTTAAATGAACTGGGAGAAAATATTTGGCAGAAATATTTAAAAGCTAATGGTCTTAATATTTCAATAAGCTGTACAAATCTATAAAGAAAACTTTGAATATAAAAATGGGGAAAGAAGTGGAAAAACTAGTCAAAGGAGAGAATATGAATAACTAAAATACAGTCCAGCTTCACAAGTTTCTAAAGAAATGAAAAACAAAACAACAACGTTTATTTCTAAACATTGGAATATGCAATACTGACAAGGGCATGCTGAAACATACACTCACAAATTAATGTTGCAGTTAACAAACAAGTGAAGCTTTTAAGAAATCAGCTCAGAATTATGAATCCAGTCTTGATGGTGCTCGTATACTTTGATTCAATAATATCCTTATTGGGAATTTGTGATTAGAAAATTTAAAATTCAGATAAAGTTTTATGTGTAAAGATAAAAATTATAAACAAGAGACATCTATACATTGAAATTATATGTAGTCTTTAAATTACACCTGTGAACAAATTTTAAGAACATAGTTTCCTTTCATAACTAGTAAGTGAAAAATCCAGAGATAAAATTATCAAGTATCACTTCATTAGGTAAAAAAAAGATAACTCAGAGAGACTTAACTCAAAATTTCATATTGCTTCTTTCTAGAAATTTCTATGTGCTTACTTGTATTTTTCTGCTGATTTCCAGCACTTCTACCTTAAGGAGAGATTGCTTTGACAAACTGTAAAATCCAAAGAATAACAATAGTAAAACAGTATCCGTGGTTCTCCTTTGTGAACCATATTACAAGCTATAAAATCCTTCCACATTTATTTGGCTTCACCAACCCTGTGATATGAAAAAACAAGCATTACTTTCTCTATCTTCAATTAAGGGATGAGGGATTCAATTGTGTCAATCATGTTGAGCAATCTCCCTAAGGTCATCTAGCTCCTCAGTGGTGGGACCCCAACGCCTGTTGCTAGGTTTCTAGCTCGATGTTTATTCCCCTCATCAAGGTGTTTCTTTCCTTTGTATTAAGTGCATAATTTACTGCTTGGAGACCTAATTGTAGATTATCTGGGTTTGGTCGTATCTGAATCCCACTTTTGGGCTTCAAGTAAATACTCTTAATCATTCCAGGAGTCTTTCCAGGGGGATAGCTGAGGGGGATGGGGTTTTCAGTGACAAAATAGCACAGAGAATATGGAATCCATCTATAAGACCAGGTCTGCACATAAATGAAGAGAAACAATCTGGGTCGGTGCCCACTCTGGAATTTGTTGAAAGCCATTTTGGCAATTTGGAGAAAAGTAACCTCGTGCAGGTCAGGAACACATTCCTTCTGTCACTGTGACCTAAACATCTGTGTGCTCTATTCTCTCTAAAATTGGACAAAAATTCTCTTCATCTGGCATTCTGAGATGGCATGAGAATTAATCATACTTTTTACATAAAGTTTCCTCTTCAAAACAAAAACACCTGTGCATGCAATTAAATATAAGGTTATGAAAGCAATTGATTCCACTTGATCTTTATGGTCTAATGTGTATTAGCACATATTCTCTGGGGCTACTAGCCCTTGTATAATAGATTAATTCAAGAAAACATAACTATAATAAGTATTATTATATGGTCATAAAATTATAGAAAAATTCCTTGAAAAATTATGATTTAAAAAAGTTTTTGTCATATTTTATAAAATAAGGAAAACATATAAATACAAATAACCAGCAATCATTCTGAATTTGGTTAATCTTCGCTACTTTCGTTTCACTTGAAAATCTTTTTTTTTTTTTTTTTTTTTTTTTTTTTTAAATTTTATTTTGTCGATATACATTGTAGCTGATTAATGCTCCCCATCACCAAAACCTCCCTCCCTTCTCCCTCCCCCCCTCCCCCCCAACCATGTCCTTTCTGTTTGTTTGTTGTATCAACTTCAAATAATTGTGGTTGTTATATCTTCTTCCCCCCCCCCCGGTTTGTGTGTGTATGTGTGTATGTGTGTGTGTGAATTTATAAATTAATTTTTAGCTCCCACCAATAAGTGAGAACATGTGGTATTTCTCTTTCTGTGCCTGACTTGTTTCACTTAATATAATTCTCTCAAGGTCCATCCATGTTGTTGCAAATGGCAGTATTTCATTCGTTTTTATAGCTGAGAATCCTAAAAAAAAATAAATTAAAAGTGTTTCATCTCCTTTTGAGCCAGTGAGAAGGTAAATCTGCCTTTCATAGTAGGTCTGGGGTGAAAACCTCAGTGATTTAGTCCTGTCAGCAATTTATCAATCCCCAAACCAGTATAAATTTCCTTTATCTAGGAATTTACTCTTCCACTGTTCAGAATGCCCATCTTCTTTCTGCCCCATAGATCCTCCTAACTACCCCCCAACACATCATCACAGAGATCAATTTCCTCCTGGAAACTTCCCTGATCACCCGTTGATCACACCTTATAGTATTTAATAAACAGCTTGTTTAGTGCAATTATTATAGTTATTTGTACACATAACTGGTTTTCCTACTGATCATGAATTCTTTGGTGGTATGGACACTACTGGATGCCCTATTAGTGGAAAAGTAAAAAGTATTCAAAAATGTTTATCGAATAAAGTGAATTCAAACTTGCAGTATATCATACTTTGGAGGGCTCTTCAAAGGATTTTCTGTCATGTAGTATGAGAATATGTAAAATAAAAATATTTCAAAATATAGATATAAATACGATCAGAGTTTTTCTACATTTAAAGGAAACTTGAAATGAAAATTGATTTGAACTGTACTTTTCAAGTTAAAATGAACCTCTTTAGTCTCTAACAGAAAGTGGAGCAATATAACTTTTGTTTTTCAAAAAGTCTAAAGAAAACAATAAGGAACATTAATAATGCATAACATACACATGGTGTTAGTCTGTATGAAAAGATTCTGATCTAACAGTGGTTCTTGGTGTTGGCTGCATATTGTAATCACCTGGGAGCTGTATAAAATACTAATGTCTGGATCCCACTCTATTGGTCAGAGGTGTGGTGGTGGTTTTAAAAGTTTACCAGGAGAGTCTAATATGCAGTGGAGGTTGATAACTTCAAAAATTAGCTCCGAAATGTCATTCATATCACACACAGAAACAAAATGCCCTGTGCTGATAAATTAGGTCTAAGTTTCTTGTGAATCCTTAAATCTTTCCAAGCATCTAGAAATTGAAGCTGATAAGTAGATCATCTGCTTATGAATAAAAATTCCCTACATAAGATACATCCTTTTCCTACTTCTTGCATGTTGAGTAATTGGAACACCAGCAGACCCAAACTACACCATTGGAGATCCAGTACGGAATTCTGATGCTCATTATTACAGACTATGAGAGGCCATGGTAGATTACCCCTCTAAATAATGTCCTGCGAATAATACCTTCTGTATTCTTCATGGACGGACTGCAGATAATTATCTAGAGACTCAAAAATTAATAATTTCCCATATAGGAATTAAAAATTAAATCCTTTTGAGAAACAGCTTCTTCTCTAGCTGGAGCCAAAATATCCAATAGAAACTGCAGTGAAGCGAAAGCAAAGAATCAACCAATGACAATTTTAATCAGCAGCTAGCGACCTGTATTTGATTGTTTTATTACACACACACACACACACACAAGCAAATCACAATTAAACAACTTTGGGAACAATAAATTTGAATCAGAACACAATGAACATTTCCCACAAAATCCAGATATGCATTTTGCTTATTATTCTTACAACAAGCTGTGATTCCATGTGAAAGATATCAATTTATTTCCTCTTCCTGTCAATCACTTGTGCCACGCAGGATCCTGGTATGTTGGGTTGCGACCTTTCATCCTGGACATGAGCCAAAAGCCACTAGTAATTTGACTGGTGTAATTATTCAGGCTGTTTCTAATAAGCCTAAAAATGTGATGTTAACATTTTTCACATGTTTTTAGGTTTCTGGCTTTCATGTTATCCTCAGCATGTCATTGTATACTTTCATTTAGTTCTGTTGGAATAAAATATAATTTTTAGTAGCTAAATTTTGACCATTGCTTTCTGTTCGAAAATACCATGCCTACAGGACCATAAGATGTTATTTCTTTAGAATGTGGTAATTTTCCCATAGTAGATGTATTAGTCCATTTCTGTTGTTGATAGCAGAATGTGGAACTGGGTAATTTATAAAGAAAATGGAATGTATTGCTTACAGTTTCAGAGGCTGGGAAGTCCAAAGTCAAGGGAACACACCTGGTGAAGGCCTTGGTGGTGACAGTGATGCAGGGGTCTCATATGGCAGAAAATGGTGGATCAGAGACAGAGAGACAGCTGCTCATGTGCTTTCCTTATAAAGCCCTCAGAATCACACCCCTGACCACCATTTTTAATCCATTCACTAGGGCATGATACTTACAATCTAATCACCTCTTCAAGGCCCCACCTTTCAATTACCATAATAGGATTTACCAACTTGTTAACAGTCAAAATGAGGATGCAGCTTTTAATACACAATACTTGGGGGAAACAATTCAATCCATATCATTAGGCCAAACTTTGACAAAAATCAAAATCCATTCAGCATCAATTTACTGAGTATCTACTACGTGCTAGATTCTGTACTAGGTGTTGAGAATTAAAAAAAAAAAGACCAAGTTTGTCCTCAAATCAATTAACATTTAATGTAATTAGTAGAGACACATGGTTTAAATCTCAGCTTTATGAATTGTACATGACTTTTGGATATATATTATTGTACAAAAACTGAGACACAAAGGTCACACAGCTAGCATGTGGAAGAACTAAGAACTAGACCCAGGAAATTTGGCTCTAACAACTATATTCCTACCACTATGCCACCCTGGTTCTGGGGTCTGGGTTGACTGCTTGGTTTAAACAGGAAGAATGTCAAATGCCATTTTGAAGAAGTAGAAATATGTATACATATTTGTGTGTATGTATATATAAAATATATATAATATATGACTTATATATATATGATTTATATATGTATATAGAATAGAACAGAATAGAAGTCAGTAGCATGAGAAGAATACTGTGGTCTTAAGCTGAGCCAATGAATCCCTATCATCCTTTTAGAAAGCTTATCTTCAGGGTCACTTTTCACATATCAAAGGTCCAGAAAGAGTAAAATGACCTGATGATTGTGAATGGATTTTATAGAGCTAAATTCCCATCATGAACATACTTCAAGATGGGTCATCCTACCTGACCTGAAGACATGGGTATCCTGGTAGTCACACAGGTAAATATCTTTAGCCTAAAGATAACAAGCAGCATAAAACTGTATAAAGCAGCATGAACAGCATTAAAGTCAATCATGATTAGAATTTATTCTTTGCCATTGAAAGAGTTGAAATCAATTAGTTCTCAAAATATTTACTGAGTAGAAACTAAATAAAAATGCTAATCTGGAAAAACAAAAGCAAATAATAAAGAACTCTTGCCCTTTATCTGCTTCTTTTACTAGGAAGAGCAAATGTAAGGATATGTAACATGGGTAAGATGAAATGTGCTCCGTGAAGGGAGACTCAGGTTAAGTAAAGGTTTTGACAGGAAGACAATGCCAAAAGTTGATATTCTTATTCTGTTCAATTAACAAAATATGAACATCTTATTGCAATACAAAGTAGAAAAAGGCCAGCAAAGTTACCATCCTCTTTATCTCCTTTTGCAAAATCCTTTAAAAGAATAAAATGACCAATTAAAAGGTGTACATATGTATCATTTAGGTATGAGTGGTTTGTTCGGTTTAAATCCTGGCTCATCCAATTTCCGGCCATGTTATTTTGATCATGTAAGTTACTTAACATATCTGTAACTCGGTTTTACCTTCTCTAAAATGGAACTGATGATTGCTATCTAACTCATAGAGATATTATGAGATAAAATAGAAAAAAAAGTAAATCTTATAAGTATTGTGCCTGGCAAACATTAAAAACAATAACTTTGATTTATTACTCTTTTGTTATTATGGTCAAATGAAAGTGTCTTTTGAGGACATAAACACAAAGACAGAAAAGGTACCAGCTATTGGCCATCTTTCTGAGCAGGCCAAGAGGGATTGAGAGGTTTCTGAAATCTGGTTCCAAAGTTGCAAGAGCAACAACAACAAAAGGGTTTGTGCACAGAACTGTCTATCTCATAAGGTAGCCATTGTAGTCATCCTTGCCTGTTTAACCTGCATCCCACCACCCTTATTTATTTACTCTACTGAAATATTGAAATCTCTCAAATATGATTTCTGTATGGGTGAGTAATTAAAAAAAAAGAGTCTAAGTTCAAAAAAGAATCTTGGTCCTGAAGCAAAAATGCAAAATAGCAGAAGGCTGAGACTGTTGTTTCCAACAACTAGTGCAGAAACTGAAAACACATTTGGCTTAATATTTCAAGTAAACCTAAAAACAGATACCAGAGGCAATTAAGTTTCTTTGTCTCTTAAGCTTGACTGTTTCAAATTTACCTGCAGAAGTGAATGAGGCAACCTAATTGTACCTCTGCTTTTCACTTGAATTTACCTTATTGAGTGACAGAACATTGCTTTTTAGGCAAAGGCCTTCCTTTTAATAATTCAGCAATTAGATGCATCACTGTCAGCTGAGAAATTCCTAACAGCTTTTCAATGACAACACACTGGAGGCTTTTGTGGTCTTCCAAGGTCTCTCTCAGATGTCTTTAGCAGGAAGGGCCAAGATATGTGAGAGTGTCCTCATTGAGGTGTATGCAAACCCAGGTGTGGAAGCAGCTGAGGGTTTATATCCAATGCCTTTATTTCCTCTCTTTCAGATCATATTAGCTGTGAGGACCCAGGCATGGTCTGAGAAAGTGGGAAAAAGTAAAAATAAAATGCCTCACTTATGCATTCTGGTTCTGCCAGAGACATTAGCCTAGGGTTCATTCAGTGAGCATCACCTTGCCGGAGACAAGGGAAGATATCTCAGCACTCCATTGTGCAAATTCTGCCTACACAAAGGTATGTGCTTTGTTTTCAATCTCAAAAATTTTCTTTGCAAGTAATTTATTATTTTTTTTCCAAGATGAATCCTACTCAAACAAAAAAAGGTGAAAGGTGCTAACGCAGCATGCTAATTAGCAAACACATCCCAGCCACTTTGCATTAGCAGACTTAGACACATGAGATTTTATGGTTTTGTTCATTGGCAAAGACTTCCAGTAGCCTAATAATTCACTCTCAGACCTGCTTTATCAAGAAGACACTGTGTTTCAGAACTATAAAAGATCATTTAGAACAGTAACAAATTACTGCTTTTAATAAAATGCTTTTTTCCCCACTCAATAGGATACCATAAAAAAATAGTCTTTACTGAAGCAGCCTGTAGAAAGGGAACATTTTTAGCTTTGAGAGAATAATACTGGCAAAATGATAATGTAGTAGTGAGTCATCGCACAAAAGGGGATAAAGAGGCTCATTCTCTGACATCTCTCTTTGTGGCTGCCCTCTAACCTATCTGATCATTTTTTCAGTCTCCTTCACAAGCTCCTCTTTCTCCAAGCTTGCTCCTTTATGCTGTATTTCACGAAGATCAGTTATCTGACATTTGCTCTTGTCCACACATCATCCCCAAGGTTGTTCAATATATTGGTTTTCAAAACTGGACACACGTTGAAATTCCTCAGGATACTTTGTAACCATGTAGATTTCTGGTCACCTCACCTGACCTGTTGAGTAAGCATCACTAGGGGGTGGGCCCAGGAGTATGTGCTTTTACAAGATTTCCAAGTGATACTAGATCTGGGAATCTAGGTTGAAGTTCACTTGCATGTCTTAAGCTGCCAATAACTGTAGATCTATCTTTTTAGCTCTGATCTCTCCCTGCCCTTCAGCCTCAGGCATGGCCATTTACCTGATAAATGTCTATGTCTGGATGTCACTCAGATTCTTCATATGCAACACACCCAAAAAGCAGTGTTTACCCTTGCATTTACTTGTATCTACCCTGGCATCCAATACTTTCAATCCCTATCTCTCTCTCATCCTCTACATATAGTCAGCAAGGCCTAAGACATGGCCTCTTTATTCCATTTAACTATCCCTGTCCTAGTTTAGGGTCTCCTTAAGCTTTGCTTAGACTAGAGAAACAGTGGCCAAATCAAGAACTGCTGATGGGTTGGAGGTGAGGACACAGTGAAGAGGAGGAGCCCATAAAGGCTTTAAGAGTTTTGATTTAAGTAACTGAGGGTAGAGCTGCCCTTTATGAATATGACTAAGCTGGGACATAAGCTATCTTACAGGGAAATAAAAATTCAGTTCTGAGCATATTAACTTTGAGATGCCAATGACATATTGAGATGTCAAGTAGACAATTATATATGAGTTTAGATCTCATGTGAAGTTTCTGGCTTGGAAATATAAATTTGAGTATCCTCTGTAATTAGATGACATTTAAAGCAGTGGGATGTTAAAAGATCTTCCAGAAAGAGAGAATGGATGATCAAACTTTTGAGAATAGCAAACCCTTTTCCAAGCTCATTCTGTCCACCTGAACCCATCAACCATGCTCCAGACACATCAAATCACTCTCTCTTTCTCAGATAAGCACAGGCTGTGGGAACCAGTGTCACTATCCTAGATTCATACTTCTTGAACTCTCTCATGGCCATTTTTACTCTACTACAAATAGTGCTAGGCTCCAGATAGGTGAATTACTTGCCACTTATGGTTTTGGCTGTCTTATCACTGTATATGAAATTTCTATTTCCTTGCCTCCCCAGACCTAACATTGTGGACATAGGATTCCTCTTCCCTGAGAAGAGTCAAAAAATGTCTTAGCCTTAGTCTTGTGCCGCTAAATTACTACAAATTCCTCCCAGCCCCAGCAAACGTTTCTATGCTGTTTATTGAAACTTCCCTTAAGTTTCAATGACTTACAGTAAACCTCTGTGGTCAGACCTTCAAGCTTTGCTACGGAAATGTAGAAGGATGTTTTTGGAATTTAGAGATCTTTTATTAGTTTAACAAAGCTAGCCTTTTAAGACTATGGACTTAGAAAAAAAAGTTAGTTTGAAATTCAAGCTGAGCAATGGCTTCTTTGTCCTAGATGGCATTTGCCATCTTTCTGAAACAATTAATGCCATTGATCCAGTGGGTGAGAAACGTCAGGACAAAATGATTGACAGGGAAGGAAAAATACATTGTTTTCAATATCAACCCCCTTCCCCCACTTTCTCCCTCTGACAGACCTTTGCACCTTGAAAAGCACATTTGTTCTCATGGAAGTGCTCTCCACTCCTCTTCCCAGGAAGGGAATGTCAGTTTTATGTGTAGAGCTATCCCAGTGAAGAAAAGCTTGCCCACCCTCTGAGACTGTATTGTAGCCTATCTAGGTTGAACTGATCCTCATTTTCATTGCATGATACAAATAGATTCCCTGAAATGAACAGTGGGTCCTTATCACCCACAGGAGGCAAAGTAGTTTGACAGGAGAAATCCTTACCACTGGATTAAAGGGATATTGGGTACTGATAACCCATTGTGTGTGGATTTGTATTTGCACACATTGCCTTTACTATGAGAATTTCAGTCTCTATATCCATTCCTATTGTCTATAACTGGAAAAGGAAAGTGAGAATTGGTAACAGAAAAAGGGAGGAGAAGCAGAGAAATCAATGGCTGAGGTGAAGCCAGATGTTTTAGTTTTTTTTTTTAATGTTTTATTTTTTCAAAGAAGCTTTAGGAAAAATAATACTGAGGGGGTGGGAACTTAGATTTTAATAACATCATCTCTTAAGAAGGGAGCTGAGACATATCTATCATGGGCTGAAGCAATATGCTTTGTTGTCAAGTTATCATGAGCAGAATTGAAACCATATAACCTTGTGTGTTGAGTTAGTTAAATACTCAAGATATTTCTAGATTCTGAGACCACAATCACACACACACACACACGCACGCACACCCTGTACAAAGTGGGAGGGAACGAAACTCAGAAAATATATTGTACATGTTGGGTACAACAGGAAAAACAAAATTTATAGGCATTTTGTTAAAAATAAATGAAGTTAGATCCTGAAAATAGTTTAAGCAATTAATGATAATAAAATGATACTATTTGTTGTAACTATATTTGTTTAAAAATATAAAGTATAATAGATCATATATGTCATAGGTTTCCCAGATCCTTTTCTTTTTTAGTTATATCTTCTATGCATTCATAAGTCTAAATAGCCAGTCTTAGAGCTGTGGCATGTGCAAAAGCCAAAGTTAAACAGTACAATCTAATTAAAAGTAAACTCCTTATTTTACTCACAGGAGATCTGAATATAAAGTACTTGCATGTACTTTATAAAATCTCCTTTCCTCACTTGTTCATTTCTCTTAGACACCAGGGTTACTTTGGCACCTTTGCCCTCCAGTCATCACTTCCCAAAATTCTCTTCCTGACTCTCCACCTTTTCCTACTCCACGTGGTTTCCTTTTCTCTACATTCTTCCCCTTGAAACTATCACTACTTTATGGCTTACAGTGCTAGGTCGTTTTCTTGACTTTCCCCAGTCTTTTTGATTCTCTGCCTTTCTCAGTCTCTATGTTCTGCATCATAAAAATTCAAAGAACTGACTCCCCCAATGTTCATCGCAGCACTCTTTACAATAGCCAAGAGTTGGAACCAGCCCAAATGCCCATCATCAGATGAGTGGATACGGAAAATGTGGTACATCTACACAATGGAATACTACTCAGCTATAAAAACGAATGAAATACTGCCATTTGCAACAACATGGATGGACCTTGAGAGAATTATATTAAGTGAAACAAGTCAGGCACAGAAAGAGAAATACCACATGTTCTCACTTATTGGAGGGAGCTAAACATTAATATATAAATTCACACACACACATACACACACACACACACAAATCGGGGTGGGGAGGGAAGAAGATATAACAACCACAATTATTTGAAGTTGATACAACAAGCAAACAGAAAGGACATTGTTGGGGGGGAGGGGGGGAGGGAGAAGGGAGGGAGGTTTTGGTGATGGGGAGCATTAATCAGCTACAATGTATATCGACAAAATAAATTTAAAAAAATAAATAAATAAATAAATAAATAAATAAAAATTTTTTTCTACCTTTATTGAGGGATACTTGACAAATAAAAATTGTATATATTTAAAAAAAAAAAAAAAAAAAAAAAAAAAAAAACAAAGAACTGACTCTGATGATAACTTCCTGTGTTTTAGCAATCTGTAGAAACCCTCAGTTATACCACAATGCCTAGGGCACAATGGACTTTTGACAATGGGGACAAGAGGGATGAAGCAAAGAGGGATGAGGGAAGGCTGGAGAAAGTTAAAGGAAGAGGTAGGTTAGTTTCTCAATTTTTTCAAGCATATTTGTATGAAAATTTTATTAAAAAAATTTAAACATGACAAATTTCTGCCTTTTGGATTATTATATGCAGTAACATGACATTAACATGGAAAATGTGTTTTTAAGTCTATCATATGGTTAGATGGATGCATACCCTCCCTCCAAAAACAAAAACAAAAACAAAAAACACATAAAATATGGTAGAGGGTCGATTAAATGCCAGCAATTTTGATTTTATCTGTAATCTTTGGTACTTAGTTGAGCCAGAAGGAGTCTACAGGCTAAAATTAAGGGAAGCTATTGCAGGCTCCATTCAAATGGCCAAAATAATGGTGACAGAGAATAAATAAAATCACTTCATAGTGGGCCCTTTGGATTTGGTCATGGATAGCAGGTTAGAGCAGATTCAGAGGGGTGAGGGGTACTGATGAGTAGTCATGACCATTCGAGGACAAGATAACCTAAGGCTCAATTAACAAAGAAAACTCATGGTCATAGGAAAATAAGGAGCAAAACATCAGGACCACTCGGAGATAATGAGAATGTCGATTCCCTGGGGCTCAGTCTTATCTCCCCAGTGTCATTTTACTTTTATTTCAGGTATAAACCTATGTGACACAGATAATTTTGCTTCCTCCCTGTATTATTCCTGATGCAGCAAATAAACCATTTTTCGTTTCTTTAAATATTCAGATAGTCTCTACCTTGATGGTTTGCTGTTCATTCTCAGAATTTCTTAGATTATAGTAAGAGTGCTGATGGGTATCATGACTTTACAAACTGACTTTAAGATTATGTGCACTGTGGAGTTCACAGTATAAATGAGTTTTTTAACATACATAAGTGACTTTGAAACATACAGGTGTTGTCTAGATTTGAAAATATTTCAGCAGATTATGTATTTCTTTGCCATAAGTTCTTACTAAATATCTATACATTTGTGTGTGTGTGTGTGTGTGTGTGTGTGTGTGTGTGTGTCTGTCTGTCTGTCCTTTTATTACCACCCCAGTGGCTTCCTTTTGTACTTGGTATTTTCTACCTTTACTGCCTTTGCGCACTATGTACATGTGACCAGAATACACAAATTCCAGCCACTGTTGAGTGGAGAGAAATTCCCAAAGGTCTGTACATAAGAGCAATCTTCAATCTTTTCATCTATGACCTTATTTATTTCCTATATCTGAGATCCCAGGGCCCACCCCTTATAACACTGAGAATTTCCCTCCTGGAGGAAAGCAAGAGAATGGAATACAACACACAGGATCCTAAGCAATACCAAGGATAAATCTGTGAGTTCGTAACCAGACTTCTGGAGAACACTGCTACCAGAGAAGTATAATTTCAGAGCTGTAAAATCATTCAGTGCTAGGTCAGGTAATCCAGATTTGATATCCTCACTTTACTTCATTTTTTTTGCACATACTGTTCTCTTTGTTTGAAATGCTCTTACATGGCTTCTTGACCTCCTTAATTCTTATTTATTCGTAGACTTATTTCATATATAATCTTTACATGTGTTCTTTCTTCTGTTCAACAACCTCTTACTCATTACTTGACTCTACCTGTGTTAGTAGGCAGAATAATGACTTCCCCTCCTCCAAAGAAGTTCATGTTCTAATCTCTGGAATCTGTGAATATGTTATGTTACATGGTCAAGGCATTTAAGGTAGCAGATGAAATTAGAGTTGCTAATAAATCGATGTTAAAATAAGGAGATTATCCTGAATTTTCTGGGTGGGTCCAATAAAATCAGGGGATCTTTAAGTGGAGAAGAGGGAAGCAGAAGAGTCACAACCAGAGAAATATCATCATGGGAAAAAATTGAGCAGCTCTGTTGAATTTGAAGATAGAAGGGGGCCACAGCCAAGGAATGAGGCAGCTTCCTGAAGATCAAAATGGCAGTGAAACAGATTCTTCCCTAAAGTCTCGAGAAAGAGATGCAGCCTGCTGACACCTGGATTTAATTCTGTGAGACCCATTTTAGAGAACTCCAGGATAATAAATTTGTGTTGTTTTATGCTACTAAATTTGGAGTAATTTGTTACAGCACTAATGGGAAACTAATACACTGGGTGAGCATAAACACTATCCCAAAGTGTTTACTTCGATGTGTCTTCTACTAAACTGTGAGCTGCCTAAGATCAGAAACTATGCATCAATCAATCCTGCAGCCCTAAGACCTATCACAACATGCAACAAATTCTGAGTAAGAAGAGACACATAGACGAAAGAAGAAAGTCAAATTTCTAACTGTGTGTGTAATTCTGTGAGTCAAATATTCTTTTTACAGGGTAAACCATCTGAGAGTACGATCTGTGGCTGGTATGGGAGTCAAGAGGGTAAATAACAATCTTCTCAATAGCAGTTTTGATGTTCTGTCTCCATGAGCTCAAATGATTCATCTTCAAAATTGTCATCAATGCTTAAACCAGCTGTGTAGCTAGAAGGATCTTGCAAAATACAATTATGGGATATGACCAATGCCATACTTAAGGATAAAGCATAGAACCAAGTGCTTTTACTTTTCAAAAAAAAAAAAGATATCAAAAATTATTTAAAAAATTAAGGAAAATGCACCAAGGAATAGTAGGAAAGTAAAAAGAAAAGCAAATATAATCGAAACACAATATGGTCAGCCTTCTGTATCACCAGGTTGTGAACCTGTGGACTAAACTAACCATGGATCAAAAGTATTAAAGAAAACAGTAAAAATAACAATGCAACAATAAAAATAATAAACACAAAACCAATACAGTATAATAACTATTTACGTAGCATTTACGTTGTATTAGGTATTGTAAGTAATCTAGAGATGATCTAAAGTATATAAGATATGCATGTACTCATATTCCTACATCCCTTTTTTCCTAGAAGAATAATGATTGAAAAAGATAGCAGTTCTCTCAAGTTAGTTCAATTCAATTTCAAATGAAATGCTCTAAAAATTGTAAAATTATTCTAAAGTTAATCTAGAGGAATAAAGAGATGAGAATGGGGAAGAAATATTTGAGAAAGTTCAGTAATAGAGGCATACTTACTTTATAATATATTAAAACATAAAGCTACAATAATTAAAATGGGGAACAGGGGATATGTTTTTGGAATTTTTAAAACTAAAGCATTTATGATCCTAAAGCAGATGCCTTTCTGTATGTGTGTGTGTTTCAACTTACGATATAATAGTTAAAGCATTTCAAATACATGGAAATGTGACCAATTATTCAATAAATCATCCTGCAAAAAGTGGCTATTTTTTAAAAGTAAGTTAAATATTTTTATTACAGCCGTACATAAAATAATTCTTCCACCAAACTGAGGGCAATTATGAACAATTATGTTCATTAATCTCAGAATGGAGAAAGAATTGCTAAAATACAAAACTAATGGGAAAATACAGATGGATATTAATCTATATAAAATTCCATATTTTAAATTTTAAAATTTTGTACATATTTGTGGGATACAGTGTGTTGGTTCAGTACATGCATATAATACATTGGTTCACTTAGCGTAGAGATAGCGTATCCATCCCGTGACCATTTATCTTTTTTCTGTGGTGATTACAGTCATGATCCTCTTTTGTAGTTATTTAGAAATACACAATATATTATTATTAGCTCTTGTAAGCTTATAACACCAGAACTTATTCTTCCTATCTACTGTGAATTTGTATCTGTTAATCCAACACTTTCCCTCTCCCCAACTCTCCTTTTCTCCCTGGCCTTTGGTAACTATTATCCATTATTCTATATTGTACTCTATAATTCTATAAGAATCTTTTTTTTTTTTAAAGAGTCCACATATGAGTGAGATCATGTAGTGTTTGTCTTTCCATGCCTGGCTTATTTAAAATTATGGTCTACAGTTCCATTCATGTTGCTGCAAATGACAGAATTTTTTTTTTCAATAGTTGAATAGTATTCCATTGTGTATATATAGCATAATTTTTAAAAATCTGTTCATCACTGATGTGCATTTAGGTTAATTCCATCTCTTGGCTATTGTGAATAGTGTTGCAATAAACATGGGAGTGCAGATGTCTATTTGATATTTTTGATATATTTATTTCATTTCTTTTTGGTATATACCTAGTAGTTGGAGAAATAGGTTGTGAGGTAGATCTATTTTTAGTTCTCTGCGGAACCTCCATACTATTTTCCACAGTGGCTATACCAATCTGCACTCCCACCAGCAGTGGAGAAGAGTTCCTTTTTCTCTGCATCCTTGCAAGAATTGGGTATTCTTTTGTCTTATTGCCAATAGCCATTCTGACTGGATTGAGATGATACCTCATTGTGGTTTTAGGCAGGAAGAACAGGGACATGCTCCAGAGAGGCTGCTCATGAATACTCAGGCTGAACAAACATTAGCCACCTCCACATTTTGCAGTTAATGAACCCATAATGAGCTAACACCTGCTAACAGCAGCTTAACCACTCTACCAATCAGCTTGCCCTTATTCAGAACCCTGCAGTTTTCTGAATAGGAAACAGAGCCACAAAGACTACAACACATGCATGCTAAAAAGGAACCTAGGTGCAAATAACTGAGTATAGATCTACCACATGTGGTGCTAGAAGGAAAAAGACAAACTTGAGGGCAAATTGGCCACACTGCATGTAAGCTTTTCCTTTGGAGCCCCTCACCATGCATGCAAGGAAGCAAGAAGAGCTTCCACCTGCAAAAGTCACCCAAACCCTCTATTTCTCCCTTTTTCCTTGAATATTTCTCCCCTAATTAAGTTAGAAACTCTCTCTCTCATAGAAATCAAGATACAAGCCCTCTCCCTGAAAAACCATGGGGCTCCTCACTGTCAAGGATGCTTGCACACTCTTCTGTGTGTACTTTCGTTTTGCAATAAACTTTGAGTGTGAGTGTGACACTGCTGCATGAACTTGGAGTTACTGTGAGTTCCTGATGAGATTCCTTCCTCAGGAAATCCAAGAGCATACATTTCCAACATCAATTTCAACTTGCATTTCCCTGATGATTAGAGATGTTGAGCATTTTTTCATGATGGCCAATGTACCTGTTGGCCTTTTGTATGTCTTCTTTTGAGAAATGTCTATTCAGGTCCTCTGTCCATTTTTAAATTGGGTTTGTCATTGTTGTTATCATCAAGTTAAGTTTCTTATATATGCTGGATATTAGCCCCTTGTCTAATGTGTAGTTTGCAAACACTTTCTCCCATTCTGTAGATTCTCTCTTCACTTTGTTGATTGTGTCCTTTACTGTGCAGGAGCTTTTTAGTTTGATGTAGTTCCAATTTGTTTATTTTTGGTTTAGTTGACTATGCCTTTGTAGTCTTGTTCAAAAAATTTCTGCCTACTCCAATTTCAAGTAGTTTTTCCCTATGGTTTACTTTAGTAGTTTCATAGATTTGGGTCTTAAATTTAGGTCTTTAATTCATTTTGAGTGGATTTTTGTGTATGGTGACAAATAGAGGTCTAGTTCCAATCTTTTGCATGTGAATATCATGTTTTCCCAGCATCATTTTTTTTTTTTTTTTTGTCTTTTTCGTGACCGGCACTCAGCCAGCGAGTGCACCGGCCATTCCTATATAGGATCCGAACCTGCGGCGGGAGCGTCGCTGCGCTCCCAGCGCTGCACTCTCCCGAGTGCGCCACGGGCTCGGCCCCAGCATCATTTTTTGAAGAGGCTGCCCTTTCCCCAATGTACATTTTGACACCTTTGTCAAAAATCAGTTGTCTAGAGATACCTGGATTTATTTTTGGGCTCTCTATTCTGTTTCATTGATCCATATGTTTGTTTTTATGCCAGTACAGTGTTATTTTGCTCACTACAGCTTTATAGTATATTTTGAAGTCAGGTAGTGTGATGTCTCCAGGTTTGCTCCTTTTGTTCAAGATTGCTTTGGCTATATGGGGTCTTTTGTGGTTCTACATAAGTTTTAAGATCACTTTTCCTATTTCTGTGAAGAATGCCATTGGTATTTTGCTAGGGATTGCATTGAATCTGGAGACTGCTTTAGTTAATATGGACATTTTGAGGATATTAATTCTTCCAACCAATGAACATAGAATATCTTTCCATTTATTTCTGTTTTTTTCATTTTGTTTTCATCAATGTTTTATAGTTTTCATGGTAGTTACATTTACTCCTAGGTATATCTTTTTTTTTTTTTTTGATTGCTATTCTGAATGGGATTACATTCCTGATTTCTTCAGATATTTTGCTATTGGTGGATAGGAACACTATGGATTTTTGCCTGTTGATTTTGCATCCTGATGCTATACAGAATTCATTTATTAGTCCTACTAATTTTTGGTGGAGTCTTTAGTGTTTTCTATGTATATGATTATATCACCTGCAAATAGGGATAGTTTGACTTTCTCCTTTCCAATTTGGATGTCCTTTAATTCTCTTGCCTTATTATTTTGGCTAGAACTTCTAGTTCTATGTTGACTAGGAGTAAAGAAGGTGGGCATCCTTGTTCCAGATCTTACAGTAAAAGCTTTCAGCTTTTTCCCATTCAGTATGATATTAGCTGTGGTTTTGTCATATATGACCTTTACTGTGTTAAGCTACATTCCTTCTGTACCTAATTTATCAAGAGTTATTAATCCTGATGGTGCTGGATTTTATCAAATGCTTTTTCTGCATCTATGGAAATGATCATATGGATTTTTTCTTCATTGTGTTGATATGATGTATCACATTTATTAATTTGTTTATGTTGAGCCATCCTTGCATCCCAGGGATGAATCCCACTTGATCATGGTGAATGATCTTTGTATGTGTTGTTGGATTGTTTGGGGTAGTATTTTGCTGAGGATTTTCACATGTGTATTTATTATGGATACCGGTCTGCAGTTTTCTTTTTTGTGTATGAGTATCATTTTCTGTCTTTGTTTGAGGGTAATTCTGGAAATATTCCCTCTTCAATTTTTTTAAAGAGCTTGGAAATAATTGGTGTTAGTATTTCTTGAAATGTCTGATAGAATTCAGCAGTGAAACTGTCTGGTCCTGGGATTATCATTGCTGGGAGAATTTTTATGAATGTTTCAATCTCTTTTCTCATTTTTGGTCTGTTAAGTTTTCTAATTTTTCATGATTTAACCTTGGTAAGTTGTATGTATCAAGAATTTACTCATTTCTTCTAGATTTTCCAGTTTGTTAGCATGTAGTTATTTGTAGTATTCTGTTATGATCCTTAATATTTCTGTAGTATTGGTTGTAATGTCTCCTTCTTATTTCTGATTTTATTTATTTGCATCTTCTCTTCTTTTTCCCCTTCATGTAGCTAAAGGTTTATTGATTTTGTTTATCTTTTTGAAATCCAACTCTGTATTTCATTGAAATTTTGTATTTTCTAAAATCTCAAATGAATTTATTTCTGCTAGTATCTTTGTTATGTCTCTCCTTCTATAATTTTGAGTTTGAATTTTTCTTGTTTTTCTAGCTCTTTGAGGTATAAAGTTAGGTTGTTTATTTGAAGTCTTTCTACTTTCTGATGTACACATTTACTGCTATAAACATCTCCCTTACAACTGCATTTGCTATATGCCATAGGCTCTGGTATGTTGTCTTTTCAATTTCATTTGTCTCCAAGAATTTTTAAAAATTTTACTTTAATTTATTTTTTGCCCCATTCCTTGTTTAGGAGAATGTTGTTTAATTTCCATGTATTTGTGGAGTTTCTAATGTCTCTCCTGTTATTGATTTCTAGTTTTATTTCATTGTGGTCAGACAAGATAGTTGATATGATTCAATTTTTAAAAATGCATTGAGACTTGTTTTTTGACCCAACATATGATCTATTCTGGAGAATGTTTCATGTGCTGCTGAGAAGAATTTTTATTCTGCAGCTATAGATGAAATGTTTTATAGATGTCTATTTGGTCCAATTGATCTAGAGTGAGATTTACTCTGAAGTCTTGGGTAATTTTCTGTCTGGTTGATCTATCCATTGATGAAAGTGGAGTGTTAAAATCTCCAACTATCATTTATTGGAGTCTATGTCTCCTACTAGGTCTATTAGTAGATGCTTTATATATCTGGGGGCCAAGTTTTAGGTGAGCAAATATTTAGAATTGTTATATTCTCTTGTTGAGTTGGTCACTTTATAATTTTGTAATGACTTTCCATATATATATATATATATATATATATATATATATATATATATATATATATATTTACTTTTCTTGGCTTGAACTCTATTTTATCTGATATAAGTATAACTACTCCTCCTCTTTCTTGGTTTTGTTTTATTTCTTGGTTTACATGACATCTCTACTACTTCTTTTCTTTCAGTCAATGTATGTCTTTATATGTGAAGTGAGTTGGTTGTAGGCAGAATATTGTTGGTTCTTTTTCTATAATCCATTCAGCTTCTCTATGTCTTTTAATTGAGAAAATTACTCCATTTATATTTAGAGCTATTATTAATATGAAGGTACTTGTTACTGCCATTTTGTTACTTTTTCTCTGCTTGATTTGTAGATTATCTTTTCATTTTTTCTGGTTTTCCTATCTTCCTTTGTGATTGAGTGATTTTCTCCAATAATATACTTTGATTTCTCACTATTTATTTTTAGTGTGTCTGTTATAGCTTTCTGTGTTATGGTTACTATGAGGCTCACAAAAACCATGTAAGAGTTATAACAGTATATTTTGAACTAAGAAAAATTTAACTCTGATCACTAATGAAAAAGAAAAAAAAAACAACTCTATGCTTTAATGTCATTTCCTCCCACTTTTTGACATTTTGTTGTTTGAAGTTTCATCTCTTAATATTGCTTATTTCTTATACACTTGTATTTGATATTATTTTGTTAGGTTTGTCCATTAGTCTTCAGAATAAGGATACAAGTGTTTATTCACAACCCTGACAACAGTGGAGTATTCTGATTTTGTCTGTGTACTTACTTTACTAGTGAATTTTGTATCTTCAAATGATTTATTTTTACACTTTAGCTTCACAATCTTTCAGTTTGGAGAACTCCCTTTAGCATTTTGTATAAGGTAGGTATAATGTTAATAAATTCCCTTAGCTTTTGTTTGTCTGAGAATGAGTTTATTTCTCCTTATTTGAAGATTAGTTTTGCTGAATACAGAATTTTTGGTTGAATTCTTTTTCTTTTAGGACTTTGACTATATCATCCCATTCTTTTCTGGCCTGTAGGATTTCTACTAAGAAATCTGCAGAGTCTTTTTGGGGCCTCATTGAATTTTATGTGTTTATTTTCTCTTGGTGCTTTAAGTATTCTTCCTTTGTATCTGGTCTTTGATAATTTGATTATAATATGCCTACTGTCATTCATTTTTGGATTCAATTTAATTTGTAATCCATTGTGTCTTCATGCTCTTGGCTTCTTTCCTTTCTTTGATCAAGTCTGCTGTTGGAGCTCTTTGTCAAGTTTTTCAGCTCAGATAATGCTTTTTTTTGTTGTTTGTTTGTTTCTATAATTTCTATTTGTTTTTTTTTAAATTTTGTTTAAAAAATAGATTATTTTCCTTCTTCAAGTTTCTTATTCTGCTCCTTGACTGTTTTACAAATATGACTTAGTTTTCTATCTGTATTGTCTTGAGACTCCCTAAAGACCTTAAAGAGGATTATTCTGAATTCTCTCTCAGACATTTCATAAATTTACTGTTCTTCTGGGTTGATTCCTGGCATTTTGTTGGTATCTTTTTGTGGTGTCATTTTTCTTTGTTCTTTCTCAATCTTTGTGTGTTTCCCTTGATTCCTGGGCATTTGAGAAAATGGCTACCTCTTCCATGTTTTATAGGTGTTCTTTGGTGGTGTTAGAAATTTACTTGTTAATATCAGAGCTTTGTCTCTGGTCTACAGTGCTTATTTTTGTTGTTGTTGTTTTGTTTTGTTTTTGTTTTTTCCTGTCCTGTGGTGAATTATTAGCTACAACTACCACTTAAATCTGCCCTGGAACTAATTTGCTAACTTTTAAAAAAAATTCCCAAGTTGGGAAAGACTTACTGTAGGGACTGGAACCTGAGCACTGAGCCTAAGCTAAACTACTGTCTTGCCATTATTCTCAATCGAGAGAAACCTTTTTGAATGGGCCAGGTTTTGATTTTTGGCTTTTTAGTCACTTCCAGGTCATGTGGAGACTCCACAAAAAATAACAACTAGGGTGTGTGGAAAATCTGGCCTGGGACTGAGTACTTCCCATAAACTGTGCATCCTGTAGCTCTACCATGCTGACCAGTCTACACTGTGCAGTGCCATGGGAGGCAGATCAGCTGCCAGTGATGTGCCCCAGTGCACCTCTGGTGGATCAGCCACATCCCTGGCAGTTCAAATGTTTCCCTTGGGACAGACCTCACATGATTTTCCACAAAGACTCACAGACCTCTAGGCAAATCAGACAGTAACTTTCTATTTTCTTCTCTCACTTTTGAAACAACAAGCTCAGTGGCCCTCTTCTTGCACAACACTATGCTGGTCCTGAAGGTGGGACATGGGACATGGGGCTCTCTGTAGTGATTCTTTCCTCCCATAGGCTGCTGCCCTACCTCCTATTCAGCTGCAAAGGAACTTCATGAACAGCTATATTGGCCTGGGAAATAGTGTAGGGTGTTCTGTAGTGATTTACCCCCTCTTTTTCCAGTTTTAATGGCAAACTTCTCCCATGCAGGCTCAAAGTAGCTTCATGTAAAAAGTGCTGTAGTGGCTTTGCCATCTTCAGGTGGCTGCTTCATGCACTGTGCCATGCCAGCTGAGGACGTGGCTGGGACTGGGACAGATTGGAGTGATCCCTCCTCCAACTTCCTATAGCCTTCTTTGCCTTCATGGGCTCAGCAGGTCTCTCTTTTTTCCCCCTGAGTTTTAGTGGTTTCAAGATGGCAGTTTTATGTTTTAATTGTTGTATTAGTCTGTTTCTGTTGCTTATAACAAAATAGCTGGAACTGGGTAATTTATAAAGATAAATGAAATTTATTGCTTGTAGTTTCCGAGGCTGGAAAATCTAAAGTCCATCTGGTGGTGGTGGTGACAGTGACCCAGGGGTCTCCCATTACAAGATGGTGGTGTTGTGAGGCACTCTTCCACAAGAATGCACTTACATACCACTCATGCAGAAAAGGGCAGTTTATTCACTCCAGCTGGCCAGTGACTGTTTCTCAAGGAGCAACCAAGGGAGAACAGCCTTGTGGGTTTTTAAAGGCAAAAACTACATCCCGTTGGCACACAGGGTTGCCCAGGTGCACAAAGCAAGCTTGGTAGCTAGGTTACAGAAGGTCAATGGTTTCTCATGCAGAAGTGGGGATAGTCTGACAATGGGAATGGAGCAGTGCCTTCCCAAGATGGCATTGGTATTGCTCAGGATTCTCTGTTATTGAATCAAAAGCAGTGACAGCCAGGGGGGTTATCTGGATGGGGTGAGGCAGGTGGTGTGGTAAATTCCAGGAACTAGGCCATTGTGTCAGGTCAGACAGGGGGTAAAAGAGAGTTACTTAGGTTAAGCAAGCAATTCTACAGAAGCAGATAGCGTATGCTATGAGGGTGTAGTGAGCTCTATTTCAGTGGAAACAGAGAGAGCAGAGAAAGAGAGCAGAGAGACAGACTCTCCTTCCTCTTCTTTTAAAGCCCTCAGAACCATACCCCTGACCACCATTTTTAATTCATTCACCATGGCATGGTCCTGAGATCTAATCACCTCTTCAAGGCTCCACCTTTCAATTACCATAATAGGATTTCCCACCCACTTAATGGTCTCAGTTGAGGCTAAGTTTCTAATACATAAAACTTGGGGGACACAATTCAAGCTTCAGGGAAATAATTCAATCTACTACATGTAAATTGGTCTCTTGTTGGGGACAGTGATTCTGGGGATCATCTAGTCAACCAAGTTGGTGACTCTCACAAAATTCATATTTTATATAACACCAAGGAAAAAATATAGAAATGACAAAATGAGAATCATATTTACAACAAATATAAAATACAAAGACTAAATATAACTTATACTTAAAGAGATACTAAAAATAAACTAGATATTCAACATTTCAATTGAATATTCAAAGATATTAACAAAAAGTTCACATATAAATGGCCATAAATCTTCAAGAAACAAATGTTGGATAAAGATATTTCCAACCTATCAGTAAATTAAAGAGAAAACAAGTTTAAAAAACAGGGTGATATCTTTTTTTCTGTCTAAAAATGGGCAATGATACAGAAAACTAATAATATTCAGCTATATTTGGTCATGACAAATTGTGTCATTCTCAATAGGTAAAAGTGGAAATTATCAAAAATATTTTGAAAGCAATTTTCAAACTATTGTCAAGAGGTCAAGAGCCAAGAATACACATGCATTTTAGTTTAGTAATTCCATTTCTATAAATTTGCTTTCTAGAGATAAGCAGAAAGCTTACACACTTTATACACAGAATGTTTATTACAGTGCCATTCTTATAAGAGCAAAAAATTGAGCAATTTATATGAGCAATTTATATATACAAATGTAAAATGGGTTTTAAGCAACATATAAAATTAATGTTTTTGGGAAATACTTTCTGACATAACAATTTTTTCTAATGTAATTTTAAATTAAAAAGCTGCATGATCTCAAATTTGCCTATATTATATATATGCAGTGGAAAAGCTAGAAGTATGCTAAATGATTAACAATAGTTAACTCTGGTTGACAAGGGAAGAAAATTTTACTGTTTAGCTTTTCTCTATATTCTGAATTTAATGCAATAATTTTGTATTAGCTTTGTAAGTAAAACTCACATTTTTCTAAAGAAAACCCTAAAAGCCTTATTATTAATATCACCCATTAAAATAATGAATCAAAAATTTAGAAATTTAATTTGGTACATATTAATTTTTCTTTTCATTTTATTTTATTTAAAATATTTTAACATTTATTTGTTCATATTTGTTGGGTACAGTGTGTCATTTCACTTTTTTTCATTTTTTTAATTGAAACATAATTGTACATATTTGTTGGGTACAGCATTGAATATCAATGCTTGTGTGCAACATGTGATGCTCAAGTCAGATAATTAGTATAGTAACATTACACAGTGTAATCATTTTTTGTCACCCTTTTGAGTTTACCAATTTCTTGCTAAAACCTTTGTCCTCCCCTCCTTTGCCACCTCTGGTGGCCTCAGTTCTGTTCTCTCCTTTAGAAAGCTCAGTGAATTATCATGATTGGTGTATCTTTCTTTCTTTTCTAATTAATCTGTTTATTTTTTAAGCTCCCACTTATGAGTGAGGCCATGTGGTATTTCTCTTTCTGGGCCTGGCTTATTTCACTTAACGTAATTTTCCCTACGTTCATCCATGTTGCTGTGAATGGCAGAATTTCATTCATTTTTATGGCAGACAGTATTTCATTGTGTATATACACCACATTTTCCTCAATACACGCATACACTGCATAATGATTCACTTAGGGTAGGTAGCACATTTTGTTACCCATTAGTCTAAAAATTCACGCCCCCCCCATAACTATTATTCTACTCTCTACTTCCATAAGAACCACTTTTTTTAGATTCAATATATGAGTGAAATCACGTGGTATTTGTCTTTTTGTCCTTGACTTACTTCACTTAACATGATGGTTTCCAGTTCCATCCATGTTGCTGCAAATAATAGGATATTATTTTTTTAAATAGCTGAGTAGTATTCCATTGTGTACATGTACTACAGATTTTTTAATCCATTCATCCATTGATGGGTATTTAGGTGATTCTACCTCTTGGCTATTGTGAATAGTGCTACAGTGGACATGGGAATGCAGGTGTCTTTTTTTTTATATATACTTAATTTCCTTTGGGTATTTACCCAGTAGTGGGATAGCTGGGTTGTGAGGTGGATCTATTTTTAGTCCTCTGAGAAAACTCCGTACTGTTTTCCACAGTGGCTGTACCAATTTACACTCCCACCAGCAATATAGGAGAGTTCCTTTTCTCTACATCCTCATCCTCATTTCTTATTTTTTGTCTTGTTGATAATAGCCATTCCAACTGGATTGGGATGATATCTCATGGTAGTTTTAATTTGCATTTCCCTGATGATTAACAATTTTGAGCATTTTTTCATGTTGGCCATTTGTATATCTTCTTTTGAGAAATGTTTGTTTAGGTCCTTTGCCCATTTTTTTAATTGGGTTATTTGTTTTTTGCTGTTGAGTTAAGTTCCTTATATATTCTGGATATTAGCCCCTTGTCTGATGTGTGGTTGGCAAACATTTTTTCCCATTTTGTAGGTTGTCTTTTCACTTTGTTGACAGTGTCCCTCACTTTGCAGAACTTTTCAATTTGATGTGGTCCAATTTGTGTATTTTTGCTTTAGTTGTCTACGCCTTTGTAGTCTCACTTCAAAAAGGGTTCTCCATTCCCACTTCATGTAGCTTTTCCCCTATCTTTCCTTTTAGTAGTTTCATAGTTTCTGGTCTTAAATTTAGGTCTTTGATCCACTTTGAGTTGATTTCTATGTATGGTGAGAGGTAGGGGTCTAATTTCAATCTTCTGCATGTGAATATCTGGCTTCCCAGTCCCATTTGTTGAAGATGTTGTCCTTTCCCCATTGTATATTGCTGGAGCCTTTGTCAAAAATGAGTTGGCTGTAAGTGTGTGGGTTTATTTCAGAGTCTCTATTCTATTCTATTGGCAAATTTGTCTATATATATATGCCAGTGCCATTCTCTTTTTGTCACTATAGCTTTATTGTATATTTTGAAGTCAGGAAGTGAAATGCCTCCAACTTTCTTTTGTTGTTGTTGTTCAAGATTGCTTTAGCTGTACTAGGTCTTTTGTGGGTCCATACAAATTTTAAGATTGTTTTTTCTATTTCTGTGAAGAATGTCATTGGTATTTTGATAATGACTGCGTTGAATGTGTAGATTGCTTCGGGTAATATGTACATTTTGATTATGTTAATTATTCCAACCCATGAACATGGGATATCTTTCCTCTCCAATTTTTTTCACTAATGGTTTATTGTAGGTTTTCATTATACAGGTCTTTCACCTCCTTTGTTAAATTTACTCCTATGTATTTCTTTCTTTCTTCTTTTATTTATTTTTTTCTTCTTTGGATATTTTGTTGTTGGTGTATAGGAAAGCTGCTGATTTTTGTGTGTTGCTTTTCTATCCTGCCACTTCACTGAATTCATTTATTAGTTCTACTGATTTTTTGGTGGAGTCTTTAGCATTTTCTATTTAATCATGTCATCTGCAAGTAGGTTTAATTTGATTCCCCTCCTTCCTTTCCAATTTGAATACCCTTTTTTGCTTCCTCTTGCCTTATTGCACAGGTAGAACTTCTAGTACTATGCTATGTTGAATAAGAGTGGGGAAGGTGGGCATCCTTGTCTTGTTCCAGATCTTAGGGAAAAGCCTTTAATTTTTGGCCATTCAGTCTCTTTCCATTCAAATATCAAAAAAATGCATTAAATAGAATAGCAAATGAAATTACATTCTGAAGCTTGTACTATCAACTTGTGAGTTCTAGTAAACTTTTCATTCTGACTTCTAGCTCCCTGCAATTGACACAGCTTTTACTCTAATTGTATAGGAGAATACCACATTCATAAAGAATCCTTGGATTTCACTTGACTACACCTAAAAAGCAGCTTGAAGTCCTTGGAGCAAACAGCTGAATTTACATTCTGAAACCTGTACTATCAACTTGTGAGTTCTAGTAAACTTTTCATTCTGACTTCTAGCTCCCTGCGATTGATGCAGCCTTTATTCTAATTGTATGGAGAATACCACGTTCATAAAGAAACCTTGGATTTCACTTGACCGTACATAAAAAGCAGCTTAAAGTCCTTGGAGCAAACAGCACAGCTTTGAATTGTTACTGTAGTTGGACATCAGTCCAGAAAACTTATCCTACAGAAAATCATGGAAGTAAAAATACAGGAGAAGTATGGGGTAGAGTGACACCTTTACAACATTTTGAGCATAACAGCTGAATTGGAAAACAAAGAAAAATTATAAAAACTTTCTGATATTTGGAATTCTCTTTTTAAAATGTTAGTTTTTAAGTGGCAACAAGTCATTCTGAGCTTTGAGCACTGTGCTCAGTTCTTTTCTTAGATGACAACCAATCAAACTCAACTGAGGTCTTAACAGCTAAAAGAAAGTATTTTAATTCACAGAAATGGAGAAAACAATTCAAATTTTAAAAAATACACCAGATATTAGAAAATATGACACATGATTTCTTCAACTAGTCTAGTATCATTTTTTAAATTGCAACTTAAATTTCCCATTTGGTGTTGGACTCTTACAAAGATAGTGTGCCTAGAAGGAAAAAAAAAATAGAAAATTAGTAATTTAGAGAGAGAATTTATGGTCTGTGTTTGCTAGCTTCTTTCTCATTATTCAATTAAGTTATTAAAGTTTATAGAACACACTACTGCTGCTCTGGAGTTTGAAGGTCACAGAGAGAAATCTGGGAAGGAAAATAGTGTCAGACCCTTTTTCATTGTCGATCTATTGAAGAGTATTAGCAGGCTGTGTATATCTTTCCTCCAAGTTATAATAAAGATTATTTTGTTTTTGCAGATGTTTAAAGACTTAATGCCAATGACAAATTTTCAACTAGAACCCTCAAGAAATGTCACTACTGTGTCTTGCCAAGAGACATCCAACATTTTTTCTACATAAACATCTGCTGGGAACACTTTAAAGGAAGGCATTTTAAATAATGGCATTTGTAGTTTCTTGTCTTTAATAAGTTTGAAAAAGGAGAAAAATTTGTTTATGATACATTCCCTCCAAAAGCAACTTTGCTTAACTGACATGCATCAAATTAGATCTAAAAGTAAAACATTCGCATTATATTGGGGGGAAATGGTTAAAAAAATTATCTGAACTGTCTGTATCATTCACACCTAAGAGACACACATAAATCACAGGTTTCTTTAACTTCAAAAACTCCACCAGTTCATTGTTATGTTTACTGTTTTGTGGAAATTATACTACATTTATATTTACATAATAATTGGATTTCCTATTACATTAAACAAAAAACCCTCAAAAATGAGAGTCAGGGAACCATAAGATAGCTATACAACCTGAACAATGCAAACTCATTTGTAGTTAGAATGAAAATGTCATCTTCCACAAACTAATACCAGTGTTTGGGGATAATTTTCTGTAGGAAATGCAAGATATATAGCCAGGCTCTTTAAGGTTCCTAGAAAGAGACACACACAGATTGCCTTTGGTAATAGGTGTTTATTACAAAGACACCCTAGAATGTAATTTAGCAAGAAATGCTATCTTGTAGCTACTCTGGGTTTCACTGCTTTAAAGAATCAGGCATACTGTAGACATCATGAAACAGTGATAAAATTAGCATCTTTCAGTTTACCAACTGAAAGCTTAAAATGACTGCTTTTTCTCCCTTTGCCCAGCATTTTAACTGTCCCATACAACTGATCTGACTGATAGCTTTGCCGTTATTCAAAAAGGAATACCACTATTGTCAAGAATTTCACACCAAGTCAACTTGGAGTTCTCATGCATCAGTCACTAGATGGAAGGTTTGATTTCTCCTGACATGGAGTTCAAGAAATTAGTGACTGATTCAGTGAAGTACTGGTTTGGGCCCTTCTTAGAAGTTAGCAATGGCCAAGGCTGATTTAGTCCTCCTAGGGTCTTCTTGCAGCATGTTCAACAAATTATAAAAAAATGGGAAAAAATGCATAAAGCAAGGATTCAGTATGTATGCCATCATGTATGCATTCAGAATGTATGAGGTTATGGGTGCCATGTGAAGCTAGCTTTGGAGACTGATGCTATATTGGAAAAAAAACCCAGTATTAATAATTAGCACTTCCAGAATGGTGGAGCAAGAAGCTTGTTGGAAGGCAGCTATGCTCACCACTATACCACCAATGCTGAAAAAAAAAGAGGGAAAAAAGACACTACACATACAGAAAACAAAAAAACAAAGCAGTAGAAGGAAATGCAACCATGCCAATAACAATAGATGTGAATGGAATAAATACTCTAATTAAAAGGCAAAGATCACCAGGTTTGAGCTATAGGAGACACTTTATATTCAAAGATGAAAACAACCTAAAACAACCTGAAAACTATAACAACAAAAGAACTGAAATGTTCATTCTAATATCACAAAAAAGCAACAAAGTGTTACTACAGAAAAAGATGGACATTTTATAATGACAAAAGGGTCAATCCATCAGAAATATATAAGAAGCATAAACATATATACTACTAATAACAGAGTCCTTAAATACTTGAAGCACTACCAACAGAGCTGAAGGGAAATATAGAAAATTCAATAGACTATATACATATATAATTATAAAATATAACATTTGGTGATTTTAATCCCCATTAAAATACCAATGACATTCTTCACAGAAAAAGGAAAAACAATCCTAACATTCATGTGGAAAAACAAAAGATTCGAATAGCCAAAGCAACCCTGAGCAAGAATAATAATAATAATTAATAATAATAATAATAATAATAATAATAAAATAAAGGTGGAGGCATACCACTACCTGACTTCAAATTGTACTACAAAGCTGTAGTAACCGAAACAGCATAGTACTGGCATAAAACCAGACACTAGGACCAATTGCATGGAATAGAGAAACCAGAAATCAACCCACCAACTTACAGTCAAGTGATCTTCAACAAAGGCAGCAAGAACATACATTGGAGAAAAGACTGCCTCTTCAATATAATGGTGCTAGGAAAATTGGACATCCATATGCAGTAGAATCAACTCAAAATAGATTAAATATTTAAGTATAAGACCTGAAACTATAAAATTACTAAAAGAAAACATAGGGGAAACACTTCAGGAAGTAGGACTGGGCAAGGACATTATGAATAAGACACCAAAAAGCACAAGCAACAAAAGAAAAAATAAATAAATAAATGGGATTATATCAAACAAAAAGGCTTCTGCACTGCAAAGGAAACAATCAACAGAGTGAAAAGACAACCTACAGAGTGGAAGAAAATACTTGCAAACTATACATCATAAAAGGGATTAATATCCAGAAAACACAAGGAACTCAAACAACTTCACAGTAAAAAAAACCCAAATAACCCAATTAAAAAATGGGCAAAGGAGCTGAATAGACATTTCTCAAAGGAAGTCATACAAATGGCCAATAGATACAGGAAAAAATGCTCAACATGACTAGTCATCCAGGAAATGCAAATTTAAACCTCCCTGAGATATCATTTCACCCCAGTTAGACTAGCTGTAATCAAAAAGACAGAACAGCAAGTTTTGGTGAGGATGCGAGAAAGGGGAGCTCCTCTACACTTTAGGTGGGCCTGTGAATTAGTAGAGCCACTATGGAAAACAGTATAGAGTTTTCTCAAATGACTAGATAGATGTGCCACATGATCCAGGAATCCCAGTTCTGAGTATATACCCAAAGGAATGGAAATAATAATTTCAAAGAGATACCTACACTCCCAAGTTCATTGCAGCTCTATTTACAACAGCCAAGATATGGAACCAGCTTAAATATCCTTCAACTGATGAGTGCATAGGGAAAATTTGGTATATACACACAATGGAATACTACTCAGCCATAAAAAAGGATGAGATTCTGCCATTCATATCAACATGGATGTACTTGGAGAAAATCCTGTTAAGTGAAATAAGCCAGGCACAGAAAGAGAAACACCCCTTGTCCTCACTAAAAAGTGGGAGCTAAGAGAAAAAAGAAGGAAGTAAAGAAAAATCACAATGGTACTTTGGACTTAGACATGCTGAGGGAGAGAACAAACCTGAGGTTGGAGGTGGTGTAGGGAGGAGGGGAAGGGAGATTGGGGAGAAGCTGGATGGGGCACATGGGGAATAATTGCAATTCGTGGTAATGGACATGCTGGTAGTATTGATCTGATCATCAAATCTGGGGCACTGGTGATAGTAAGTGTTAGCTTTGTGCTCCATGAATATGCATTAAAAAAAATCATGACAAACCACTCCTCTGCTCCCAAACATCCGATAGCTTCTCAGCACACTTCAAATAAAAGTGAAACTCTTACTCTAAGGCCACATACACTCTCACACCTATTTCCACTGTAGACTCACCTTTTCCTTCAGTGTATTCAGCCACGCTGGTCTGTTTCCAGTTGTGAGGACTCACCAGGCTCATTTTTCCTCTGGGTTTTTGTGCTTCTTTTTCTCACCTCTTGGAACAGGCCTTGTAAAGATCCTCTCATTGTTCTCTCACTTTCCTGAGGTCTTTGCTCAGCAATGGCTGTCCTCACTGTTCTACCTGAAGTAGCTCCCACTTCTACTCACTCACCATCTCCTTGACCTGCTTTTCTTCCTCAATCCACTTTTCACTACCTGGAATTATGTTGTACATGTACTTATGTATTTCGTTACTCACTTGTTTCCTCTGTCCTTCAGTAGATGCAAGCTCTTTGAGGGCATGGTATCTTCTGTGTTGTTTCCTCCTAGAGCAGTGTCTGGCACATAATAAGCAGTGATTAATATTTCATGAATACATTAAATTGTTATTCTTTTGTTGAGTCCATTATATAGGAGTGGAGAGTTTAAGAGCTTAACTGTTCTCTTTTTGATTTGGTGAGCTCTATTTTTATCTAACGTTATGAAAACCTGGGATCAGTGAGACTTAGAATTAGAAAATATCTTTTGGGAATTGATGTAGTATCTCTTATTGGGTTAAGAAAAGTGGTCCCAGAGAAAACGGTTCTAATAGAGTAATAAGAACTTTCTTAAAATGAGTAGTGTTTCATGTACTATGAAATCAAATCTATATCACTAATATGATATTATTTTATCCCAGGGGAATGCGGAAATTTTAAAAAAAACCCAAATAATTAATTCTACAAAATGACCCTCAAAGGGTATTTATTAGATTAAATATACATTTATATATGTATATATGTATATGCATACGTATACATACACATACACCCCCCACCATATGTCTATCTCTCTCTCTGAGTATCTCCCTCCATATATACATGTATATTCTCGAGCACATTCTAAAGACGTGCCATCATAGTTCTCCACTCACGCATGGCGTCAGATACACTTGGTCCAAATTTGGGCCCTGCCATTTCCTCTCTGCTTGAGCAAATTATTTAACTTCAGTGAGACTAAACTGGCTCATCTATAAAGTAGGAACCAAGCCGAATTCACAGGAGTGGTGTGAAGACTAAACGTTGCAGTAAGTGTTAAGCGCCTGGCACAGTGCCTTGGATTGAATGCTTACAATTTAGGCATTCATTCAAAAAATGATTGTTCCTCATTTTTGCTGCAGAACCTTCGTGACTTAGGTTACTCTCTATTTAAGTTCTCCTCAGCTTCATACAACACCCAGTCATTGAATTTGAATCTTCCAGAGTCATGTTTCTACTCACATTTTTCTCATAAGCACTGCAAACTTACCTAAGATGTGACAGATACATAAACTTGGTAACTTAGTCTCTCCAAACAAAAGAAAGAAATAAAAGGAAGTGCAACAAATTACATAAATCCTCATGCATCTATGTGTGGTTGAAATGTTTTATTATGTTCCATAACAAAATCTAAAAACAATGTCAAGCAGGAGTGTGTGCTTCTCAGGTAAGCAAGCAGATGAGCATATTGTTACAATATACTGAGTTTTGTCTGTTTGGAAATGCCTTTAGAATGCTGTCATAATGTAAAACCTTGAGGTGGACAGAGAAGGGGAGAGAGGTTCTGACAGACAGAGCATGAATTGTGGTCTGCTAACCAGGATCCAGATGCTAGCCAGGAGAGAATTTCACTCCATCGTGTAAGGTGAAAAAAAGAAAATCAGGAAATCCCTTAAATTGAATATTTATCCTATCACACTGTTTCATTTTGATTCACTTATGAAAAGCCTCAACTGTATTTAGAATAATACACTCAATAGTACAGACAAAATTAAAATGATTTGTCATTTCCACCTTCTTTAATCAAGTGAAATGGAAGAATTTTCAGCCCCTTCTTAGGTGCCCTTTCCTCTGCAAAGGAAGGAGAATACAGTAATTCATCCACGGCTTCAAAATTGCTGGGGGGTCTGGAATACAAGTTCTAAATGTCCTGAACTGAAACTCTTCCCAAACTTTCTTATTTTGGATGACAATCTTCTTCAAAAGACAAACCAGACTGAGAAAAAGGCTTTCTATGGAGAGGTTGATTCTTTACAGCTTCATGGAGTGTATTTCTTGTAATTTTTAGAAATTTTTGTAAGTCATGTTTTTCTCCAATTTCTTTATGAATCTTTACATCTCCATATCTCTGTCTAATCTTTTCACATTATCTCAGTAAAATAAACAAACAAACAAACAAATAAATAAAGTCAGAAAGAAGGAAAAGAGAAGAAAAGAAAAAAGAGAGAGAAAGAAAAAAGTGTATAGGAAGCATTTAGCAAGTTGTCAAAATGCACTTGAGAAAATTACTAACAGAACAAAGATCCATTCGCTTTCATTCACTGATCTTCAGATAACTGTAGCCCTAATCCTGAAGACAAAATTTTCTCTGTAGAAGGGAGCGATTTGATTTCTAGAGCAATTCTTGCTTAAGAGAGAATTCTGGATTCACTGATGTAGCTGTGAAGAATGCCTCCTCCTCTCTAGGTATTGAGAGAAGTACCCTAAAGAGGAACTTTCTTAAGACCTAAAGAACAATACTTCAGTCAGTATCACCTGCTGAGATCCCAAGACTTTTACCTTCTTTACCCCCTCCCTGTGTGTGTGTGTTCCTGGATAAGTTTATTTTTTAAAATAATTCTCTGGTGTTTCAGGTTGACTAAATGCCTCTCTGAGAAGAAATTTCAATGTATTTAATACTAATCTGAATGGACCTTTCACAAGTAACCCAAAACAGGTTTAGGAAACAGTACTTAAAATTGTGTTTCACAGGTTTTACAGTTTATATGAAGCTTAATATCCAGAAACAGCATCAACATCATTATTTTGGTTTGGAAATATTGTAAGTACTACTTTAAATACCTGCTTAACTGGAAACATATCAAAAACCACATAATTAATAAATGAGTTAGCATTTTATAAGTGTACTTTTAGTATTAGTCCATGTTCTCTGAAACCTCTTTCCTTAAAGAAGTAGTCATTTATTTAGGATGCATTGTACCAAATAGATTTCCATGTAATCATTGAGCTCCCTAAATTTGCTAGTTTACCATAAAATGTGCATAATGTCTGTACGTATTAAAGTAAAACAAACAATTTTACTGTGAGGTTCTAGAAAGTTACCTGAGAAACTGTATGATGTGTAAGAGGTAACTTTAAAATTCTATGGAAAGTTTTGTATTCTTTCAATTCTATTTTTCCATGCATTTTTTGAAGTACCCTTGCATTTTGTGTAAGTTATTTTAAATTGGAGGATGTGTGTAAGTTATCTTTTATTTGGTGAGAGAAAGAAAAGAGAAACAAATAACAATGTTTCCTTTTCTTTTGCTCTTCCTGAACATTAAGAAGCAAAAATGTTGAGAAAACAGCTTCATTTAAAAGTTTTAGTGCAGAGATCTATAAATACTGTGACTATCTTTTCAAGTAGACTGTCTTTAATGGTGGCTCCTGAAATCAACAATGGAGTCACTATGGCTTATACATTAATATTTTCTAATAAAAAAAAAAGCAGTCTAAAGAGCAAATCAAAAAAGAAACTACAGCATGAAAGTTACCAAAATAAAAAAAAAATCATTTCCAAGTCTCTCCAAATGTATTGATATTCTTTGGACAGATAATTAAAAAAAAAGCATTACATGCTTAGTTCCAGAAATTCTCCATTTCCATTATTGCTGGAAAAGCCATCTAAAAAGCACTTGAAGTTGATGATGTATGTTGTTTACTCTCTTGAAAAAACATCCTCTCCAAATAGGGGGAAAGGTTAGAAATGATTTGTACTGCATTGATCAATTTATCTGAGTTGTCTTTCGACAGATTGTATTAATGGAACTTCATTTTCTTTTATTCAGTTGACGGCCAATTTTTTGTTGTCTCTTAAAAAGATCAATGAACATGTCTCGCCATCTTTTCACAAAACAAGATGATTTTCCCCTTAAACTTTAAAAAAGACTTTATTATTTTGTTGTAATAGATTTTTGTCCCCCTCTTTCTTGCTTTCAACCCCCTGCAGTGAGTTTTCTAATGCCTGCCTATTCTTTAATATCTCTTTGTAGTTTCAACTTCAATACCTTGAATTTCGCTTCTTCTTTTTTTTTTTTTCTTTTTTCATCATTCTGGGTGCCACAGATATCTTCAGAGACAGCAGCTTCTCCACTCTTTGGGCTGTACTGGGCGGATAGGCCAATGGTGTTTACCATTGCAATGAATAAACACAATCAAAATGAGCATCCAAAACAATGAGAATGCATTTTAATTGGAGTATTATGTACAACATCCTTTATATTCCTTAAAAATGAGAGCTTGCTGCTTTTACCTAGGCTAGGTGGAAACCATTGATACTCTTTCTATGCAAGGAGGGTAGGGGGACTGGTAGCTATGGCTATCATTTGCTGTTTCTTGACATTTAAAGTATGTTTCTATGAATGTAACTGAATCTTTCTGGCTGATGGAAGAATTTTGTTTGTTTTTTGTTTTCGTTGAAATGAAATATACGCAAACTGAAGAAACAGTAAATCTCAATTTATCCACTTGTCTCTGCCTCATACAAGCTGATCCCTGGTTCCCTCCATCCCTCTTCTGTCCCCTCACAATTATTCCCGCACTCCCTCTGGGCCTAACACATGCTCAGGCTACTGACATTTGTTAGGGGAAGCCATCCCTAGCAAGAATTGTTGCATTCAGTAGGGGACTTTTTTCAGATATTGAATAGCCATGGAAGCCACGTTATATATATTAACTTCTCTCAACCACTCTCCAAAAAAAAACAACAAACATACAATGAGCAACTTCAGCCCTTTGTTAATACATATATTAAGCACATGAAGTATAGATATCTACATCTTGAACACAGTATTGCATTATTCATTACAGACTCAAAAGTGTCCTTGAAGCGAGGGGAGGAGGCAAAAAAAGAAAAACAGTATTGGCATATTCGTGCACGCATTTCTTTGTAAAGTCATAATAGAAAACAATGTTAAATTCTGATTTCCTGAATGGAAGGGCTACTCCTAAATCATTGCTTACTTGGTAGTGGGTTACCCATGACTGGCTTGGGATCAATTGCAAATCACCCTTCACCCCCAGGGCCCCATAGTATGCTGAGGAGGACGAATGGATATCTGGACCAGTAGGGTTAGGACAGGGAGGAAGAGGGCAGAGAATTGTTTCCTTTATCTTGGGGATTATCATCACTATCACCTAAATGGGACACGCAGGCATCATTCAACATTCCTCCCTCTTACTTAATACACACATGTAATCAGTCAACAAATCTTACAGATTCTCTTTCCTAAACTTCTCATGTCCATCACCTTTCCTATTCCTTTTGCCATTTTCTTAGTTCAAAACTCATCTGGATGACTGGGTCAGCCTCCCAGCTTGCCTCATTTCTTCAAAACGATCCCCCCGCACTCTGCCAAAATAAGCTTCCTAAACTGCAAATTTGGTCAGGTCATTGTATTCCTCAAACCATTGGAAAGTCCCCCTTAGTTTCAGAACAGAGCTCACATCGCTGCCATTTCTCCTCTGCGGCCTTTCCTCCAGCCACTCTGCACATGCATGTGACCTGCAGAAACAGGGACTACTTGCAGTTCCTTCCTTCATCCTGATATTTTACTCCTCTGAACTTCCCCTTTTCTGAGAATGCCCTTCCCCTCTTTCTCACTGAGCAATTCCCTAGTTATTTTCAGAAGTAAAACATGAAAACAAAAACAATGAATCTGTCAAGCACAAAACGCAATATCAAATAAAATATTGCTTTCTTAGAAGCCTCACCTCGACTCCTGAGTGCAGTGAGATGTTTCTTTTCTATGCTTTCATAGCAGCCTCTGCTACATCTTCATAGAACTGACCACAGTTCTGTGATCACTGATTTAGTTGATAGTAGGAGCTCCTTTTTATTACCTAGTGCAAAGTGTTTGGCACATAGTGGACACCCAATAAATATTTTGGGAATGTTAAATGAGGTGTTTGGGCTAAACATCTGTCATTGAGAGGCTCTTTTGGTGGGAAATCACAAGAATATTCCAAAACTAATGAAATAGTAAAGGAGCATTTACTTATGAGGAAGCTTGGGTATCGTGGAACACAAGGGCATGGATTAGCTGGTCCAGTGAGTACAAGTGACTGAGAATGCGGAATCTCTTCAGGGCTATATGCCTTCTTGTCTCTGATTCTCTCTGCCTACCTCCATCACTCTTCTCTATCTCTGCACTCCGGTTTTCCATGCTACTCTGGTTTGTATGTGCTCAAGTTCAGCCCGGTCCTAGTTCTACATAACATTCTAATTCAGGTGCTTACTAGACACTCCTTGTAGCACTGAATATTTAATCCAGAATCTCAGTTGAGAGAAACCTAGTGCCCAAACTGTGTAAGTATCCACCCTTGGTGCAGGAAGGTCTGGACCAGGCAGTAGAAAATGGAGTCAGTGGCTATTCCTAAGAGTGGGGGCCGGAGAAAGGGGGAAGTTCTTATTGGAGGATGGTTGTGAGCTACTTTCAGGTGTCAAAACAATGAACGACCAATCCTCATCCTTATTCTCCAATTTATTTAAGCAACTTTATGAGGCCTTGGATCAGAAAGTCATGAGATATTTTCTGCTTAAAGATGTGCTTTCCTGAGGTCCACTCAGCATTCTACGAAGAGTTGATCTATGAGGTCCTTCCCCAGTTGCAACATTTGGTGATGCTGTGGTTCTCCAGAATTACAGAGCCCAGATTCCTAGTGACAAAACTGATGATCGGAAGGCAGAGAAACATATTAAATCAGATTCACTGTTCACAGCTCAGTAGAAAGTGACAAGAATAATGCAGTCCTAAACAAATCTGGGTTATTTGTGCTGTTGCTAATTAGTGATAACGATAAGGATCTTAAAATTTATTTATAATTATTATGTTTTTACATTCTAAGATGTTGTTGTGGAGCATTTGGTGGGGAGGGGACAGGGGAAAGGAGAGGAGGAAGCAGAAGACAATAGGGTGGGAGGTGGAGGAAGAAGGATGGTGTGGTTGAGGCCTGTGACACCCCCTCATTCCGGCAGGGGAGCCCAGACACATCACCAAATTGGATACAGTTAACAGGCATGTGAAAAGATGCTCCCATCTTTCCAGTTTTCATAGGTGTTCTTTGATGCTGTTAGACCTTTAGTAGTTAGTATCAAACTTTGTCTCTAGTCTGTGGGTGTTTTGTTTTTTATTTCAGTTCCGTGCTTCATTATTAACTATCTCCACCACTTAAACTCTGTGCTGGAACTAACTTGTTGTCCTTTGGTTACTTCTAAAATGAGGGAACTTTTTGTGGGGACTTGAGCTCTGTGGTTGAGCTAAATTGCTGCTTTGCTGCTGATTCCCTGCGGAAGGCTTTTTGTGCAGCTTGGATTTTAATTGTTGATCTTTTAGGCACTTCTGGGTCTTGTGAGGGCTGATACACCTGGGTTGTGTGGAAATTCTCATGTAATTACCACTCCTGGAAATCTTCCAAATTGAGACCATAAATACTTTCCTACCTCAGTTTCCTCATCCATCAATCAAAGATGCAATGGAGTTTATGTGAGTTTATGTGAGACTGAGTAAGAAAAATTATGTAAAGTGTTTAATAGTCCAGAGCCTGGCACAGATAACAGCATTTATCTATATTTCTCAAAATCATAAAATACTTAACTTCCCCTCAGTTTGTGTATTGATACCCATAGCCTAGGATGGTTACCTACTTTTTTCTGTTGGTTAAGGTCCATCCTTCTAAATAGATCATATTTTAAATAGATCTGCAACCTAAATAGATCACTCTTGGAGAAAGGGGATCATAGTTTTGCATTTTATATTTCTTCCCTATTCTCCTCAAAATCTAGCATGAAGATGAGCACACCACATATGCTAAGATGGTGAACAAATTTGTGATGTATAAAGAGATTAATTTAAAAAAAAACCCAGGAAATTGAAATAAAAAATATCATTTGCAATAGCATGTGATACTTAGGTATTAATTTGACAAAAGATGTGTAAAAGCTATACAATTAAAACTAAAAAAGCACAGCTGAGACAAATTAATGAAGTCATAACGAAGAGGTATGCTATGATTAGATGTCAGAATCAATATTTTTAAGAAGTCAGTTTTCCATGAATTAATCTATAAATTTAGCACAACCCCATTCAACATCTCAAAGGATCTTTGCAGGGCTTGGCAAGATGATTCTAAAATTTACACAGAAATTCAAAGAACTTAGAAGAGGCAAAACAATTAGAGGAACAAAGTTTCAGAACTAATACTACCTGACTTTAAAATTTATAAAGCCACAGTAGTCAAAGCTGTATAAAGACACACAGATAAATCAGTGGAACAGAATAGACTCCAGAAATAGTCCTCCATATATATGGACAAATGATTTTCTACAAAGCTGCAAAGGCAATTTATTGTAGAAGGGATAGCCTTTTTAATGAATAGTAGTAGAGCATTTGGATATTTATAAGCAACAACAACAAAAAACCTCCCAAAACAAAAAAGAAATTCTATCCATACTTCACACTACATAAATAATAACTCAAAGTGGATCATAGACCTAAATGTACAACCTAAAACCATGAACTTACTAGAATAAAATACAGTATAGATCTTTGTGGCCTTGAGTTGGGCAAAAATTCCTTAGGTCATCAAAAGCCTGACCTACAAAAGAAAATTGATAAATTGGGCTTCTTCAAAACTAAAAGCTGCTTCTCTTCAAAACACACTGTTAAAAGATGGAAAAGACAATCCACAGACTAGAAAAAATGATCACCAATTATAAAGGACTTGTATCCAGAATACATAGAGAACTTTCAAAACTCAACAATAAGGAAAAAATGCAATAAAAATATGGGTAGAAAATTTGAACAGACACATCACCAAATTGGATACGGTCGATGGGCATGTGAAAAGACGCTCACCATCATTAGTTATTAGGGAAATGCAAATTAAATCCAAAACACGAAGCTACTACTCATCTGCTAGAATGACGGAAGTAAAAAAGACTGACTATACTAACTCTTAGAAAAGATGTGGAAGAACTGGAATTTTCATTCACCACTGGCGAGAATGTGAAATGGTACAAACACTTTGAAAAACGTGTTGGCAGTTTTTAAAAAAATAAAATACATACCTACCATATGATTCAAACATCCCTCTCTTAATTATTACCCAAGAGTAACGAAAGCATATGTCCACCAAATACCTGTACGTGGATGTTCACAGCAGCATTATTTGTAACAGCCAATTAATGAAAACAGCTCAAATGTTCATCAACTGGAGAATGGATAAACATATCATGGTATGTCCATACAACCGAACCCTACTCATCAAAAAAAAAAAAAAAAAAAAAGGAATAAACTATTAATACATGCAATGACATTGATGAATCTCAAAATAATTTTGTTGAGTGAAAGACACCAGAAAAATAAGTACATATTGTATTATTTAATTTACATAAAATTGTAGAAAATGCAAACCAATCTATAGTGGAGAATCAGATCAGCGATTGCCCAGTGACAGTGGGAGAGGGGGCAGAAGGGAAGGACTACTAAGTGAGCAGGAGGGAACTCTTGACCGATCAATATGTTCCTTGTCTTGATTGTGGTGATCATTTCACAGGGGTATACGATACGCATGTCAAATCTTCTAACCTGGGACACTTTCAGTTAAGTGCAATTTCTTGTATACCAATTACGCCTCTCAATAAAGCAGCTAAAACAATAACAACAATACAGCAAATGACAAACAACCATAGAACTAAGGAAGCCAGGCACCCTGGAGTACACTTTCATGCTTTCCTTTACATAAAGTTCTTGAGTAGACAAAACTAAGAAAAGACAATAGTAATCAGAGTATTGGCTCCTTCCTGGGAGGATAACTAGGACAGGTAAGTGGAAAACTTCTCAAGAAAGAATGTTTTGTATCCTGATCTGTATAGTGGTTATACAGGAAAAAATAGAAAAGATGTTTAAATGACAAAAACTAGAACTTTTAGAAACATTAAGGTACAACACAATGGAAAGGAACACAAAGACCTAGAATTTCCCAATTCTTTTCTATGAAACATTGATGCTTTTGTCTGCTCCCTACTCCCATGGAGATTTTGACACAATTATCATTGTAGAGGCTCTGAAGATCTTGCTGTATAGGAACTTGCTTAATTTTGTTTTAAATCACTGTTTCCAATACTTATTGGACCACTGAAAAGACATTTTTTTTAAATTTAACACTTTTAAATATCTAATGGAACAAGTGTTACAAAGGGATATATTTTAGGTGATGCTAAACAAACTAATTAAAAATATACCTTTGAGAATCTGGGGTGGTTTAGAGAGGTTAAAGTTCTTGTCAGAGGACACACTGCTTGCAAAGGGCAGAGGCAGGATTGAAAACACAGGGCTGTCTGACTTGAAGGCCATTCCTTATTTCTCCGATATTTACTTGCCTGCTCTAGTCCTCGGTTTTCTCATCTATGGACTGAGAAGAGGAGAACATATTTACAGACTGTGAGATAGCAACTAGTGTTGTTGCTTTCTCCATCTGTGTTTGGGGGCCACCTAATGAAAATTTCTGAGCTGCAGGTTTCTCATTTGTAAAATGGGAATAATAATACCCAAACTGAAGTGCTATTCTTCTCATTTTTTTAATGCAACATACATGTATTGAAACATCAAATTGTACCCCATAAACATGTACAATTACAAAGTACGAATTTTTAAAAAATAGCCAGATGCTTTAAAAAGTTGTTTAGCTCCTCCCTCTCTTGATGCTTGTCTATTTTGTTTGTCAAAGATCAACAGTTATTCTTCTGCTCTGGGATGCTGTGAACAAATACCTTCTGGCCCGGCACAGATTGATATTCATTATATGTGCCACTCACACATCCAGGTTTAATGAAAAGCATGCTTTTAATTTAAATGTTTGATGTATTTATTAATAAAGAGAACAGACATCATTTATGATATAATGTACTTGACAGTCATGCCCCTGATTAGTTTCTATAAAATATTATTTCATTTATTTAATCTTCATAAAACTTTAAGGAATGTATTGTTATGCCTATTTGCACGTTGGAAAAATAAGTTCCAGTATATTGAATTAACTCTAAACTTTGGTGTTATTAAGAGGTGGAAGAGCAGCTTAAATCAGCCTCTCTCTTTCCGTCTAGGTGACTGCTGGTTTGAATGCTCCAAAAGATGCTCGTGGGCCAGAGATCTACCTGGGGCTTATTTCTCTACGTTATTTTATATCTTGCAGAGAAGAACAGAACTTGTCTATGGTGCATCTCCAAAACCTTTTAATTCAAGATTTGGAAAATACAATGTTTTGCATTATATTGTCATCTATCAAGTTTTCTGGTTCTTTCCAAATTTTTGAGAAAAATAAGAACAACATCAAGTTTGACATGGAAATGGAATAAAATAGGTACAGAAATCTGACCCAACCCCCCCCAAACAATAAACAAACAAATAAAGGTGTGTTTATAACAAACTAATTCATAATGCAAAACACATTTATAATGATAAAGCAACATGTAATATGTGTATCAGCTAAACTGTGTGAATAAGCAGATGTTGTCAATTGGAATATTTTCTAAGCAATGTTCTGCAAAAGCCAACTCTTTTATACGAATTAGCCAGTAATCTAGTAAAATGTACAAGCCATTTATTCATACACAGACTTATGTTTTTGAGTATCTACTATATGTCATATCCTGTGGTAGATGGTCTTGGAAAGATAAAGCCATTCTTGATTCCTCTATTATATAACATTAATAATTTAAGTAAATTAACAGAAAAAATGTGAAAAGCTACAGGATTATTAAATAAAGAAATTATGTACATAGGAAGAATGAAATAAATTAGCATAATAAAATATCATATAAATTCCAATGGCCGTGATACAGAGCTCTGCACCTTCTGGTTCTTGTGGACCTATCTGATCTCCTCCAATGTTGCAGTCTCCTGATTATCTGTGTATGTGACATCCATGTTGATATGCCACCTCTTACCCACTTTTAATTTCCTTTAAATTATTACAGTATACAATTTTTAATATTTCCAGTTTTTTATTTCTATAGTTTTTTTCCCCTTTCTTTTTATTATTAGTGTCATGTGTTGCTAAAAACAGTAGGCAGAAAGTAGAGGCTTAATAATGGCTGCTGGGAGAATCCCTTGACTTGAGCATTTATTCTCCTAATATTTGCTGAGAACCTATTAGGTGCAGGCACCATATTAGGTGCTAGATTAAGGAGATGTGCTCTCTAGTTAGGTAAATCTGAGGCATCTCACCAAAGATCGATCATGCCCATTAGCTTCCTGCAAGAATACACCAGGTGAACTGATAAAATACTCCTATTTCTAAATATCACAAACCACCCAGTCCTCTGAGGGATCTGTTAAACCATTGCATTTGGCATAGTCTGAATCATGTGAATAACTTGCATGTTGGTAGAGTGATTGGTACATTCAAATATATAAGTAACTCATTTGATTTTATTCAAATTCTAACTTGCCAGAACATACTGCCTCAAAAGTGTTTCCTTCTCCCGTCCTTTTCTCCTTCTTCTCTCTTTCTCCATTCCTCTTTTCCCTCCTTCCTTTCCTCCCCTCTTTCTTCTCTTTTTCCTCTCTTCTCCCTATCTCCTTCCCTCCTTCCTTCTTATTTCCCTTTCTTCCTTCTCTTCCTTCATCATTGTCTAGGGTACACATGATAAGCAAGTAGATTCCAATCTAGAGGGGCACAAGACAAGCAATGACCACACTAATGTAATGAATGCTATTACTCCAGAATTACAGAAAATTATGAAAATATCAGCTAAGGGTAGCGGGTAGAAGAATGTCACTCAATTCAAGTTTCATTCTTGAGATTTAATAGGCTTGGTTTACAAGAATACTATAGGCAATACTTGGATGGCTACCATATATTTATATTCAATAGCCCATGGATTCCAATAAGAAGCAAAGTTTTCAAAAGGGCAGTGTCCTTCAGTAACACAACACAAGCGACATACTTTTTATAGTTTCCTGGGCAGAACCGACTGGTCGGTATGCCAGAATATGCTAAGTAACCTACTGATTTGAAGTTCTGATTCCTCCAGCCTCTTATGAAGAGCCTCTTATGTGAGCAGGACACAATAAAGTGTAAAAGCTGAAGAAGGACATGCTGATGAGAAACAAATAATTCTGCCATTAGCATTGATTACTAATTGCTTAAAAAATGAGTAAGTGCAAACCTACACAATCCCTTCAGAGAAGAAATAGATTGACTAGTGACTGCAAAATGTCTGTTTTCATCTTGTTCTATGGGGTGTTTTTCAGGAAGAGTATTCTGGCTGGGAGAGATGGACCCCTTAGCGTAAAGGGTGCTCATGCAAGGAATCTAGACATGAGAAATACAGAACAGCATTTCTTATATGCATAGAAAGAGCTAAGCATTCTTCACTGTGGAACTATGCAAATTATTAGGCTCATATCATATCAAGCAATTTACTGAATTAGTTACATGTGAAAATTTTATTGTGGCCATTAACCAAATTCCTAATGTATTTTTGAAATGGGGAAATCTGTTTTGACAATGCCATATAGAGCTGAAGAAGGAAATCTTTGGCTTCTTCAGGAGCAGAGGGCTCAGCAACTTGTCAAGACCTGACATTTGCTGTCTGATCTTCATCTGAGTGAGGAGAAAGAAACAAATAAGGCAAACCTTGGTGGGGTAAGAGAAGGGTGCAAGTTATGTTGGTCTTCAAGACAACTTTAGACAGCTTCGTATTCATGCCTTGGAATCCAATGCATGAGTTGTGGAAGACCAAATAAGAAAGAAGAGATGTCACCAGGTATTAGGAGAGAATGTCATTTTTTAAAAGGGGGGTAAGAAAGTAACCTAAATGCCAATCAATAAAGGAATGGTAAAATAGACTATGTTACACAGACAAAGTGGAATGCATATAAAGAATAAGATATTTCTCTTATTGATGATATGGAAAGGTGTTCAATACAATTGCAAGAGAATAAATAAACATAATTCACTCTCATAAAGACAAAAATACACCCACATGTATGTATATATGTGTATACATAAGGATACTTCAAAAAGTTAGTGGAAAAGTGGAATTAAAAAATAATATGAATCCTTCCATAAACTTTTTGAAAACCCCTTGTACGTATATATACATGTATTTATATATGAGGGCTATTGAAAAAGTTCACGGAAGGATATGTATTATCTTTCAATTACATTTTTCCATGAACTTTTTGAAATACTTTTTGTGTGTGTTTGTGTGTGTGTATACATAGAAATCAAGAGATGTCTGTAAATAAAAAGAAACAATTCAAGAGCAATAAACTTGTTCAGGGTGGAAAGGGAGGGTAGGACTGCCTCTGGTGGACAGGAATTGCACTTTATTGTTTCTCTCTGTGTGTATGTTTATGTGTATATTTGTGTACACTTGTGTATTTGTGTGTTTTGTGTGTGTTTCTAGAAAGCTATTCATGTCAATCATCCTTTGGTTATTTGAACTATTAAATAATTCTGAAGCTGGGTGTTTTGATCCAAAATCATAAGTGAAAAATTAACTGCTATTAACTGTAAACCTATTTTAGATTTAAGGGAATCTCTCACTATTTTCCTGGTAATGGGTAACAGTATAAGACCAACAAATGTTTTGAATTAACTCTGATGACAGCATAGAATTTCTTCCGGCTTTTGCCGTCCTCTGTAACAAGACATACTCAAACATTTGCAATTTTAAGTAAACTTGGACATACCAATGTGAAATCAGCTTAGAAATGGATTTTGAATTTATTTCTTTTTAGACTGAAGGCAAATAGAGTCTCAGATAATATGTGTTAGCCAGGTATAATTGAGATCGTAATATTTTATCTTTCTCATTCTTTGTACCTGTGATGAAGCTGGCCCTGGATAGCTTTCCCCATAATGTAGGACTTCTAATAGTATTTAAGTAAAATCAATATGTGTTATTGATTTGCTCCCTGATCCCTCGTCCATTTTCTGGCCATACTTCACACCGTCCTATAATTCAACCACCTGACTCCATCCCTACGAATAACTGTTCTCATCCTCGCATTCCATCCTCCAGGTAACGTGTCAGGTATTAACACTGATGTATAGAACCTATAGTAAACTATATTACATCAGATTTTCAAGGCAAAGTGAAGCTGGTTATACAGTAATGGGGCTTTTTAAGGATGAACCTAGCAGAGCTGGAAATGTGATTCTCAGAATTGCCTTCCTGTGATGGTTGAGTTAGGGTCAGCCACAGAGAAACTTGTGCACGACGGGAAGGTGAAGCGGAACAGCAGTTGCCATGCTCAGAAAGTTGGAGTGGGGCTCCGAGACCCACCACAGCTCATGCGTGCTGTTGCTGATCCGCCGGCTCCCCTTGCTGGTCAGGGGAAGCAGCTGGGTCCGTCTTCTCCAGCTCACACTGCTTTTCTTCCTTCAGTCTGTTCAAATCCTAGGCCAAGTTCATGCACAGTATGGGGCCAAAGGTGTCAGCTCCTTCTGCAGAACAATGGTACCATCAAGGTTGCAGTCAGTGAAAGACAGAAACAGGACCAATTTGTGTTCATGGGTTCCTGTTTGTCCTCATAGGATTCAGGTTGTCCTTGTGGATTTCAACATGTCTTTGCTCTCCCCACACTATGCCCAGCTTTCTTCCCAATTGCCAGTCCCGCTGACCCACAGTGACTCCAGCCTCTCCACCAGATGCACCATGCATAAGATCCAACCCTGTAGTAATTCCCACACTCTAAATCGCTCATAGTGGTACTGCTTCCCTGATTGAATCCTAAATAATATAATAGCAAAAAAAAAACAAACAAACAAACAAAAAAACTCTAGTACTTGGTTTATCAGGAAGGTCTGAGGAAGAGGGCAGGAGCCCTGGAGCTGGTGCTCATTAACTCGGTTCTTTCTTTAACTTTTCACACTGTGTGTGTGAGTATTTGACTCAGCTGCTGGAGTAACTCAGCATTCCTAGTTGGAAATAATTCAGAACACTTATGACCAGGCTTTGGAACCCAGGCAAAATTTTCTCAAGCACATCCTTAATGAAAACAAAAATTTTGTTTTGTTTTTACCCCCTCTCTTTTGGGTGGGGAAATATTTGAAAAATGGAAGTGTATATAATACTCTGCTTGTGCTATTGAAGTTCTAATGGTGTTTACCTGAAATGTTTGTATCATTTCAAAACTTTCAAGTTTCTGTTGATGATTGGCAAGGAACAGATTGCACTTTCGTGAACTGAAATCTAATGAATGTCACAAAGTGAAAATAAACTGGAGACACTTAAAAAAAGAAAAAGAAAAGAAACTCTTCAAGAAATTGAAGCTTCCCCCCCCCCGCCCATCTCCCCTCGCTTACAGCCAACTAAGCTCGCCACACATTCTGATCATCTCCCCTCACAGTGTCTGTGGTGGTGACAACTGATTCATGTGTTCATTTGCATATCCCCTGGTGCCAGCAGCGGAATACAGAACAGGGCCTCCTGCGCTGGCAGCCAACACAGCACTGGCAAATCAGGGGAGCTGTCAGAAACAGCTGTCCATTAACTGAGTTTGTGGAAACAACCAGGAGCTGTTTGAAAATGCTAGGTGGTAGAATTTAATTGGAGTAGCAACTGTTCAAAATTAAGATTAAAAGGACCAGTCAGTCAATGTGGATTTTGTGACACCTTAAAAATAACGTTTCAGGTTTGATTAATGCTGCATGAAGTTTGCGCATTTCTTTCCTTTGCCAATAGGGCCTGTTTGCCTATAGTTGATTCAGTGACTATATCTAGCAGTGAGAGCTGAAGGGTTGCAAAGTTCAGATATCTTATTCTCTAGGCTGAAACCATCGTTGCTTTAAGAAAACAAGATTTTCCTAGAAATCTCATGCAGATTAAATAGATGGAAGCAAGTGGTAGCGGGAGAAGCAGAGTTGGTGGTTTTGGGGACAGACATCTCTTCATCCACACTGAGTATGGCTAAGCCACACACAACCTCATTCCATGCCCTAAGCCCTCATTGCCAGACACAGGAATGTACAGAGCACATTAGTTTCTGGGCAGCGAGTCAGGAGAGAAAAAGGAGTCTGGTCTCCACGACCCACTCAATCCATGGCTTCTCTCTGGAGCATTCCAAAAAGGGTATCAGACGTTGTCCACATTAAGATGGAGGGAGAAGTGTGCATTCAGGGTCGCTGAGATATAAGGATCAGTAACTGTTTCATAAAAAATCCTTTTTTCCTCCTGAAAAATCTCAACTTGAAAATTTCATTAGGATTATATAATAATTCTAACATGTCAGACATAGCTACTTATAATTTGGAACAGGATCCATAACCCCAAACTCTGAATTTTACTTATATGTAATTCATAATGGAACTCTAAGTGCTCAAGTCATCGTTCTCAGTGCCACACTCAGGATTCCTACTGTGGTTGGCTAAACTGCAAATTCAAACCAATCATTTAGTTTAATTCTTTGACTTTCATTATTAAACAGATTGACTATTATGCCACTCTGTACAAATGTCCATTTAAAAAGTTATTTAAAAGAGAATATTGAATTTAATTGAAAACGACGGAACATGTACAGTACGTTTAGATGTAATTAATTTTTTGGGGGGGGCAGACCTTTTTTTAAAAAGAAATGAACATCAGAGTGGATACACAACAGAGGCAGGACAATGAACATAGGGTGGCAACTTCAGATAGGTAGTGCATGGCAGCCAGGAAAGGAAGTGACAGCTGGTGGCTTAGTAAACAGATTTCAGTTTAGGATTTTTCTGAACATTTCAATATGCTTCTCCACTGTATCTTTTGTTTCCCATTCAATAACAAAGCCATTTCCTATTTGTTGCCTTGAATATCAGAATGGTTAAAAAACAGATATAGAAAAAAAGAATGTCATTTGGTATTAAAACAAAACATTTCTAAGTATCTCATGCTATGTTATAATGTGGGGGAGGTGAGAGAAGAGAAGTTCGCTGAAAAGAGAGAGCATGAGAATATTTGAAAATGGAAATGAATGACATCTCATTCCTCTGAGGCTTTTTTATTAAATTATGATCTCTCCTCCAAAATTGGGTATTCTCCAACATCTACCAAACTGATCAAGAGGCCCAGTTGACTGATGATATCTTGAAATATAAAATAAAAGCTGCAAGGAGTGAAGCTGACTGAATGGCACTGAAGTCATTACTCCTATTAACAGCCTAGTTCCTTTCAAAGACATTAGACATCAAAGTGGAAAGTTATCTTTGAATCCACAGTACATGTGGCATGAATAGCCTATCTCAGTGGAAAGCGCCAATTCGTGTTTGTTGTAAAGATCTGTAAATACTGTCTTATGGCAACTAGTTTTTAATTGTTGCCAGCCTCAAGGAAAAATGTGATTGAATCCTCCAGCTCCTCACATTGTATGTGGGTGATGCAATAAGGCACGTGGAGCTGTTCTTTGGGTGGAAATGTTCCCCTCCAGCCAGAGGGAAGGAGAAAAATGCTTCAGAATTCAGCCTTTCCCTTGCTATTTTTAGTTCAATTAGGCTCATGTTCAGGAGATGACGCTGCTGCATTGTCCCATTATATGACCAAAGTAAACTGCTAACATTTCTGTAACTTACAGATATTCTAAATGAACTGATTGTTGATTCTAGTTTTGAGTAAAAAGATCATTGAAATCAAGGAAGAATTAAACATACCTAGGAAGATACCCTTTTATTTTACTATATTCTACGAGAGGATCATGGAGATATTTCATGTTTCAATAGCATCTTCACCAAAATCTTCTCAGCTCTAGTTTGAACATTTGGAAAGAGTGCAGATTATTACTTCAATGGATTTATAACATGTATAATTGAGACATACTCACACTAGCTCAACTAAATGGTAACATATAGTACGTCTATACTGAGACTATTGCTAGGATTTCAGGAGAAGAACGTGGAGAAAGTGGGATCAAGGCAGCTTCATAATCTCTTTCTCTCTCATGACTGTTACTTCTGCTTTTTTTCTCCCTTGAGCCACTCAGCCATCTCCTTCTTATAACTCTGGCTTGCACGTGACTTTTGGCTCTTGTCGGTAGCAGGTCACCAAAGATCTGCTGGTTTGTCTTCTAACGTATGCAGCACTACTTATTTCCCAGCATCCCTTGCAGCTAAAGGTTGTCGTGTGACTCATTCTCACCAATGGAACTTGAAGAGGAGCAACAGCTTTGAGTTGCAGACTTTTAATGAGTGGGTGTCCCTCATGCATACTGCTATGGTCTGAACATGGCTCATCCCCACCACAACTCATGTTGAGGGCTGGTCCCCAGTGTGACAGTGTTGTAAAAGGATGCCTTTAAGAAGTGATTAGGTCATTAAGATGGATTAATCTCTTTCTCATGAGGCTGACTTAGTTCTGGGAGAATAGGTTCTTATAAAGAGAGGTTGCCTCTTGTGTTTGGCTTTTTTTCACACATACCTACTTCCCCTTTTGCTTTTCTGCCATGTTGAGGTGCAGCACCAGTCCCTCCTCACCAGAAGCTGAGCAGATGCCAGCTCCATGCTTCCTAGACTTCCCAGCCTCCAGAATCATGAGCCAAAGAAACCTCTTTTTAATATATTACCCAGTTTCAGATATTCTGTTATAGAAACACAAAACTGACTGAGACACATGTTCTTTCTCTTTAGGGGATGGCCAAGCCATAAAGGCTCTGGAAGATAATAGATCCACAAAGGGGAAGGATCCTAGTTCCCTGCAGCACTGCTTGAGGAATGCCACCCACTGACCAGAAGCATGTAATATAGACTGTAATATGAGTGAAAATAAACTTCTCTTGTGTTTGTGGCATTAAAAGTTTTCATTGGTTTGTTATTGCATCCTGTCCAAAGTTAGCTAATGCACATAATTCTGAACTTTATAAGTTTCTCTTTCTGCCACCTGCCATTATTCCTCCAGCCCATTTATTTTCCACTCCTGCCTATCTAATTGACCAACTCGAAGTTTTATTTTAGACCTAGCCTGCAGTAGGTATTTATTTATTATTTATTATTGTAGCATAATTAATTGTGGGGTATAGAGTTGAATATCAATACCTGTGTGTCATATGTGATGCTCAAATCAGAATAATTATATTCAACATTATACAATGTAATTGCTTTTCATGGCCCTTTATCAATTCCTCCTTTACTTCCCAAACCCTTCCTCTACCCCTTCCCCCTCTCCCTCATTCTTTCCCACATCTGATAACCTCAGTTTTGTTTTCTCCCTTTGAAAGTGCAATATATTATTGTGGTTGTATATTTCTTTCTTTCTTTTTCATTTATTTGTTTACTTTTTAGCTCCCACTTATGAGTGAGGACATGTGGTCTTTCTCTTTCTGTGCCTATCTTATTTCACTTAGTATAGTTTTCTTTAAGTTCATGCGTGTTATTGTGAATGGTAGTATTTCATTCCTTTTTTATGGCAGAGTTATATCCCATTGTGTATATACCTCATTTTCCTTTTGCAGTTATCTGATGATGAACATTTAGGTTGGTTCCAACTCTTGGCTACTGTATATAGAGTTGCAATTAACATGGGAGTGCAAATGTCCCCTGATATGATGATTTCCATTCCTTTGTGTATATACCCAGCAGTGAAATTGCTGGGTCATATGGAAGTTCTATCTGTAGTTGTTTGAGGAAACTCCATACTATTTTCCATAATGGCTTCATCAATTTACAGTCCCACTAACAATGCAGGGGAGTTCCCCTTTCTCCTCATCCTTGCCAGCATTTGCTATTCTCTCTTTCTGAATAGCCAGGCTAACTGGGGTGAGATGATATCTCAATATGGTTTTGGTTTTCATTTACCTGAGGCTGAGTGATGTTGAGCATTTTTCATTTGTCTGTTGGTCATTTGTATGTCTTCCTTTGATACATGCTTATTCAGCTCCTTTGCCCATTTTTTAAATTGGACTATTCGTCTTTTTATGGTCAAGTTGTTTGAATTACTTATATATTCTGGATTTTATTCCTTTGTTGGATGCATAGTTTGTAAATGTTTTCTCCCACCCTGTAGGTTGACTTTTTCTCTGTTAGTTGTTTCTTTTGCTGCACAGACGCTTTTTAGTCTGATACAATCCCATTTGCTTATTTTTCCTTTAGTTGCCTGTGCTTTGGGAACCATATTCATAAAGTCTTTGCCTAGTCCTACTTCCTGAAGTGTTTCCCCTATGTTTTCTTTTATAGTTTCAGGTCTTATATTTAAGTCTATAATACATTTTGAGTTGATTTTGGCATATGGCAAGAAGTACAGGTCTAGTTTCATTCTTCTCCATATGGATGTCTGGTTTTCCCAGCACCATTGAAAAGACAGTCTTTTCTCCAATGCATGTTCTTGGTGCCCTGTCTAAGATCAGTTGGCTGTATTTGTGGATTGATTTCTGGGTTCTCTATTCTGTTCCATTGGTCTGTGCTTCTTTTTCTATGCCAGTACCATGCTGTTCTGCTTACTATATCTTTGTAGTATGGTTTGAAGTCAGGTAGTGTTATGCCTCTGCCTTTATTTTATTTTATTTTATTTTTTCTCAGGATTGCTTGGGCTATCTCAGGTCTTTTTTTGTTCCATATGAATGTTAGGATTTTTTTTTTTTTAATTCTGTGAAGAATGTCACTGGTATTTTGATGGAAACTGCACTGAATCTGTAGATTGCTTTGGGGAGTATGAACATTTTCACAATATTAATTCTTCTAATCAAAGAGCATGGGATGTCTTTCCATTTTTTTGTGTCCTCTTTAATTTCTTTCAACAGTGATTTGTAGTTCTTGTTGTAGAACTCTTTCACCTCCTTGCTAAAATTTATTCCTAGGTATTTTATTTTTTGATGACTCTTGTAAATGGGCTAGCTTTCTTGATTTCTTTTTCTGTTCAGCTACAATTGTGTGTCCACACTCAGTCCAATAGTCTCCAGTCATTGTGAGCAGGTCACAGCTGCTGAGAATCATCTGTGAGAGGATAATATAAGGGCCACATAGTAGAAGTGACTGCAGGGTGAAGATGTAGCAGAAACAGTGGTAAACACTGCATTTCACCTCTGTTATGAACTTCCAGCAGAAACCAGTCTTTCATAGCTCTCAGGTGTAAGATAGGAAGTCAAAGTGATCTCTGCAAGCTTACAGGAATGCTTCTCCCTTTCCAATTGGATTCTGAGTTAAACTTGCAAGTGCCAAAATTGTAAATAGACTATTACTGCAGTCACCTCAAATTTCTTTCCTTCTAATAACAGCTCTAAATGAAGATGTTCTTTTGTTGTCTCATTTATTCACACAAGGAATGTGATCTTGGTATTTCTAGACCCTCTGGTGACAGAGGGGCTGTCGGGAGCCAAGCAGGACACAAGGTACTGGAGATGCAAAGATGGGTGACATAAAATATGGTTTCTGTTTATCATTTGTTGCACACGGCAGGCATCTACAAGATGTGCACTCTGCCATATGTAGAAAATGCTACGAATCCATGGGGAGTGAGCACACATTCAAATATAGCCATAACTGATAAAATCAGCCATGAAGACAGGTTATTCCCGTTCTTTTAACCTCAAACCTGAGATAATCGAGATAATAAGGAAAACCAGACATATTTTAGTTTTTCAGTGATTGCAAGAATATGAAGTTTTCTTTTCTTTTCTTTTCTTTTCTTTAACAAAAACTGGCGTGAATTCTTGAATAATGAGCTCCATCCAAGATGAGATTGTCTTTCAAATGGATAACTGATTTTCTTCAATAGGCTCTTCAGTCAGAATCCTTGATTTCCTGATATAATTTACAAGACAATTTTTAATTTAGTTTTAAGATGGATATAATTTTAAGACATCTTCAATTGAATCACTACTACAGAAGTATATGGAAAGTGTTGGGCCTTTTCTTAATATGAATAAGTCAGAACCCACAGATCAATTTATTTCTTATGTCAGTAATTGCTTGGGATTGTGATATATTTTGGCTGTTCATTCATTGATTTCAGTATACTGCAGGTAAAATCATTGATCAGGAGATTCTACCACTTAGAGTAAGAAGCTGAAATAATTACATTTACATAGAGGATGAGAGTTTTTAAAAAGTGGATATGTTTATGCAAGGGCATCTAACAATTTTTATCCAGCCTGCCTACAGTACATAACATACTTCCTGGAGAAAAGTAGGAACGTTAGGATAGCTTGGGTAGCCCTAAGCGATTGGATTTTGGAGTCCTTCATAGAGTGCCTCTGTGCCTATTAAGAGTGTTCTGACACAACCAGAACACAGATTGAGCTGAGAAATGTCTCTACTTGGCAATAGAAGCAAATGAAAGCAAGACCACTCTTCTCTGTGCTGACTGTGGCTGTGCTGCCCGACAACTCAACAGAACATTATGAAAGATTACTTTGTGACACCACCAAAACTACATTTTTTAAATTATCTAGTTTTCAATGGAATATGAACACTTTAAGATTATCTGTGTGCAGATATGATGTGATTCTTCCAAAAAATATTTAGCTAAGTAACTTTTTTTGTTTCCAATGAGGTGATTTTCTTATATACATATTTGTGTGTGTACCCGTGTTCTATGCCCATTGATTTTGCACTTTAACACTTGAACTATTTCTCCACTATTATCATATTTAGACATACAATGGGGTTTTTAAAAATGTGAAGGTGACAGAAGAGTGATACTCTTAATACAGGTGAAGTGGGCAATAGAGTGTATCTTTAAAACATGTGACCCATTGTCTAGATTCATGCTGTGCTGAGTCCTTTTTTCAATTGTCTGTGTTTGGTCTATTCTTTATAGTTATAACTTAAGCTATAGAAAAATATGAAAAGTAAGAAAATAAAAAATTAAAAGGATCAATATAGTGCAGTGTTTGAGATCTCTGGCTCAGGAATCAGAAAGGCAAGGAGCCAATAATTACCAAAGCTGTAATCATGACTTTGGACAACATTGTGTACTTCTGCTCTGAGCTTCAGTTTACTCCTTGATAAGATCTGGATAGTGTGTTTTCTTGGGAGAAATCAATGTTACTCCATGAAAAGTGCTACAGTTGGCACCTAGCACATAAGAGTGATAAGGACATCCAGTTGCACTGCTAGTGAGCATGAGCATTTCCACTGTCATTTTCCTCACAATCTCGCACAACCCAGTCCTCCAAGACATTAAGGTTTCTTTCTTTCCCATCCTTTACACTATGACTATTTGTCTTACATATTTTGATCATGCTGTATATCTATACCCCTTTTGGTGAGGCATTTTAAAAGCTAATATTAACATGTTTTAAAATAAAAGTTATTAGTTCTCTTTAAAATTGTGGTGGTTTGATTACAGGATACATGAAGGAAACTATGATACTGAACAACTTTGCTGTAACTCTTTTGTTATATAAATCATTTGTCTGCTAGTGTTGACAAATTCTGCTCTGATATATACTGATTACATAATGGTAAATGCCATATTACACAGTGACGCCATGAAAAAGTTGTCATTCTTATTCTCCAATATCAGGATTATAAAAAGATGCACTGTATTTTCTGAGTCAATATTTACATCTTTCCAGGAAATGATTTGCAAATTTGTATACTCCTGCCTCAAGATTTTTAGAATCAGTTTATCATCACATATGCACGTTCAAACACACACTCACATGTTCTTTGCTCTAGCACAGTTATATTAATACAGCTCTCTGTAAATGAGCCATGCAAATCCTTGCTTATCAAACTTCAGGGGAGTTCTTATAACTAAGCAAAGCCTCCAGATTTAAAAATAAATAAATAATTTAAAATGCCTTCTAAACATGTAACTACAATGGTTGCCTTGCTTATCCTAGCAACAGAGACCTTAGCTAGCGCTAAGACGACAATAAATAGAAATGCAAATTTCAAAAGGAAAGGGGAAAGGGGGCGGGGGGGGGGAGCATTAGGAGAAGAAACAGGCTGGAGAGAAAGGGCCTGTAGCTTAAATGAGAAGCTGCGGCAGGTCACATCTTCCACTCGTCTGTGTGTGTGCTTCGTGATTCTCATTCAGTTTGGCAAGATTCTCAAACAAAGTCCAGTGTCCTAAAAATATTTGGAACTATTACAAAGCATAAATTATAAATGTGTCAGGAAAATAGAAAAAGGTGTCTTGGGCCTACTTAAAGCACAAAATGATCTCAACCATTATTCAACAATGATATGAACATCTTTTATTTCATGTCTCCTTAACAGTTCCTTCTGTTTGCTATCATTTCCTGCTCAGCACCATGTCAATAATTACTAAATTAGCGAGACGCCTGTACAATTTCAGCTCAAGTGTTATTACTGACAAGTCAAACAATGGGTCTGATCGAAAAGGTGGGACTCCATCTCCTTATTTAAATGGACCGTGTTCAGAGGAAAGATTGAAGCCCCCTTTTTCTTCAAAAGAAGGAGGGAGGGAATGGTTTACATTTTGTGCAGCTCAAGGACACAGAGTCAGAGGAAATTCCTTTTAAATGTAAACCTCTTTTCATTTCCAGGGGACAGAAACGAAGGTTATTGAAAAGAACCATGCTTGGTGGAAGAAGTAATTACATTTCTTTTTTTTCAAATCTCAGAGGAATAATTCTTTTATATTTCCTGAGATGACCCAATTTGCACTATGATATGCTCCCTTAAATTCTCCCTGTGCATTGTTTTTCACCAGTGAAGATGCCCGGTAGCACCTCTAGTTAATTTGAACCCTGTTCTTCCAAACTGCAAAAGCAACAGCACCAGGGTCTTCCTCCTTAAAATGATGAGTTAAAAATGCAAGACTCCTCTGCCAGTTGTCCAAGAAAAAATAGAGGGTCAAATAGCTGCAGCTATAAATGATCTTCTCAAACTGTACCGTTGAGGATCCCTACCTGCCGTGGGATGGGGAAGGAAGAAGCCTGAACACTTGAGTGCTGGAAGAGAAAGCCAGGGCTCTGAGTCCGGCAGCCAGTGGGTGGCTACGTGGACTGGAAGGGAGAGATCCTTAGTCCGAGGTTATTGTTCTCCAGCCATGTGTATATATGTACATATCTCAAGGACTCTGCTCTCTATAGCTAGATAGGACCAAGCATTTCAGGAATATCTTTTCTGTACAATAAGAAGCAGTGTTTTAGAAACTTCACTAAATATTTGTTAAAATGTGTGTACCTAGCATACCATTGCTAATAAAAACTCCCAAACAGCGTTTTCATACCTCTGAAACATTCTTTAATTATTTTCATTACAATGCTTCAAGTGCTTTCTGGAAATTGGTTTGCATTTGGTACAAACAGGAACTTGGCATACAATGACTTTTTTTTTTTTTGAAAGTCAAACAAACCTTTCATGACCTCTGGCATGAAGTGAGGTAAACATTTATTTAGGAAACATTTATATTGCCTGTTCTAGTTTATTCAATGGCACATTCTTGATTTCTGGAAAAGTGATGATCCATGACGTCATTTAACATTTTGAAAGGTCCTAATCTTAACTATTTCTACTTCCGAAAAAGTAGATAGTCACTTCAATAATGTTAATGGAGAAAATAAAGAAACAAGTTAATGAGGTTTTACTTTTCTTAAAGAAAATTAGCTATGATTCCTTTTCACTCAATTTCTCATATCAGCTAGAAAGATAATGATGTGCATAATCTGGGGTTTTTTGTTTTGAGAGCTGACAGGGAACTGGGATTTGTGTCACCTGCAATAACTCAAAGAGGACTGTACACAAGCATTAGGCTAATCAGATATTCAACAAACACATGCACTGAGAGATTCAGAAAAGAAGTACGTTTTCTGTTTCAGTAACAAGAACTGTTGACACTTTACATAAACTATTATAAAGTTGGTGTTTAGTGGTTAATGAACATTTACCTCCCTTGGGAAGGACTGTGCTACTTGATTACTTATGCTCAAGAACAAAACTGTAGATTTGAGTAATTTTAATAACAAGTCTTAAGGTATCAAGGAATAAACTGAGGAACAATATTGAGGAACAAAACCTCAATATTGCTAATTTTTCCAAACTTCGAAATTTATTGGCAATCTCAGAACTCTGGCTACTGATCAAGGGGATTCATAAGAAAAAGGAAGAAGAGAAAAAAGAAAAGAAGAGATAAAATTGTAATAGAAATCTTTCTAACATTTGAATGTAATGATTTTACCTGGATGTATGCATGGGCCATTCATTTAGTCGACTGATTTTCTTCTCGCTGACTTGACTGAATTCCCTGATTGTGTTCATTCAGTATTGACCCTCTTGCATCCTTCAATATATATTTTATTGCATGGATATGTGAAAACAGTTTCTGAACCATCAGCTATTTGAGTTCATTGTTTTTTCCACTAGGATTTGTTTCTTTATTTGTTGAATATTAATATTTTTGCAAGACGTTTCTGAATTTTAAGGTGCTGCCTAGTAATTTGGGTAGTCTTGTAGGCAATATCTTAATAGGAAAATCTTTGGTAGATGAATGTAACATGTATTTCAATATTGTACTAGCAGGGATTGGTGGTGTTGTGAAAATGTGAGTTAGCAGACTCTTCAAAACAACATGTTGCAGGGAGTCTAGATGAAGATGCAGTTGCCTGTAACACCAAGGGACTGGTGGTCTTTCTCAGTATGGATTAACACCATCCTTTTTAGTGGGATTCCTTGTCTGCAGTTCCACAGACCGATGCTTCCTTTGGTCATAGCAGTGCCATAACTGCTTTTAAAATAGCAGTTATTATTAAAGAATAGTTTAATTTGATATTGTTAATTTGGAAGGTCCTAGCTGTCCACATGTCTAAAATGAAGAATGAACCTACCTAATAAAGTGATTACTTTCCCAGGATTATTTTGTGTAAAACTTGTTATTTCACACAGCATGGTCAGATTGCCTGGGAAAAATGCTTAACTTTGTCATGTGCAAGCTGGGTGACTTTGAGCAAGTTACTTACTATTTTCCCCTTCCGTAATGTGAGGATGACAATGATTCCATAATATTGTCTACCTCATGGGGTGATTGTGCAAATCAAATGAAGTAGAGAGTTGAGTCAAAGAGCCCAGAACCATGCCTAGCACAGAGCACACACTTACAAAAAGTGAGCTATTGTTGCCAGCATCATTATCATTATCATCATGACAGAATGATTCTAAGGGCTGTCCTGGTTATATCATTTTCTCAAATTTGCAAGCCTGCTCTTTCTAAATCAAGGTGGAATTTGCCTTTGTCAGTTATGGTCTCCATTAGGCAAATGACCTATCTCTATCAACAGAAGCCACAGAAAAGGGTCCATATGACCACACTGTCATGTACTGACACAACCAATTTATTGGTCATTTCTTCATTCAACACATATTTACCAAGTACTCATTATTTACCAGTTGTTCATTATGTTTAACATAGTATATTTAAATGGATGTCCTAAATGTAGGGTTTAAAGCATAGAGAGATGATAACTCAAGCGATATGATCACACACACAGATTGTGTGTGTATGTGTGTATGTATAGTATTGATAGAGGAATTATGAAGCTTTTGAGAATATTGAAAAGGAAAAAAAAGAGACAATTAAAAATATCAATTTATTGAACACGTTTATCAAGCACTCAAGTGATTCTAGTCATGATGCCTAGTCTTACCAGGTGGCAATATGTTCTGAATGGCAATTAATAGTCCATAATCCTAAAGAGGACAAATAATAGGCTACCGATTAACGTATACATTCAAGAAGACACACTGCCCATAATTAAAAGCGCTGTTGTATAGTCTTTAAGCCTAATTTAAAAATATTTATTGAAGTAACATAGGCGCATGATTTAAATCATATTGTGCAGAAAAGCTTAAAAGCTGAGGAGTTTCACATTTCTTTTGGCCATAGCAGTGCCAAAGAGCCTTTCATATAGCAGCTGCTATCAAAAGAGTAGCTTAAATGCTATTAATACTTTGAAAGTTCCTAGTAGTTCATATGTCCAAAACAAAGCATCCCTGGTTCATGCCTGATTCTGTTCCTCAGAGGCAGCCCTTTTTTGTCACTTACCATGTTGTTCTTTTAGCGGTCACTGACATATCTCTACATTGTATTTTTAGTGGTTTTTCCTAACCGGTTATATTTGGGCCTTATTTGCTGATTCCCTGTTATCCTTTCCCATCCACCTTAGAGTGTTTCTTGACTCCCTGATTTGTAACTCACACCTGTCCCTTGTCATGCCCCCTTCACCTCCCAACCCCTATAATCCTATTTTTACTTAAACATTAGAAAGGTTGATAAGCTTCATAATCTCTTGTCTAATTCTATAATAAAATCTTCTATAGTTTTTATAGACTGATTATAAAACTAAAAAAAAATAGTTTTAAGGATTTTTGATAACATGAATTTATTCCCTGGAGAGCCATGTAGCACGTGATAATTAAATTTTTCTTTTTATATTTCTGTTTGTGTTTTCTGGAAATTCCAATGTTCTTTTTTGCCTTTTCTTCTTTCAACAGGTCAAGCATAATACAATTTTTTTTTTTCTTTCTGGACATCAACTCCTCTCCTGGAACCATCCACCCTCCTGTTCTGACCTGGGCTGAGAACTCTGTGACCATCACCTTAGGACTTCCTTCCGTACTTCTCCTGGGTTATTCTGTGCCCTGATGCACCAGTCTTCCTCTGACACTGTTGACACTCTTATTTTACTGTAGCATATGTTTAATGGACTTCCCAAGAATGGTGCAAAGGAAACGAAGCATGTGTCTTTCTGTTTACAAATGTCTTTACATTTTTCTCATATTTGATTAATGGTTTGCTTGGGACAATTAGTTTCTCCTCAGGACATTGAAGGCATTCTTTTATATTCTCAGTCTCATCAGTTTGACCCTACTTTCTTGGTAGGTGACTTCGTGTCTCTCCATTCTTCATGAATCCACTTTCTCCCTATAAATTATCATTTTCTCTTGTACTATGTGTTCTTAAATTTCACAAGTAATTTCCTAGGTGTGGCCTTATCTTATTTAGTTTTTGAGCATTCAGTGGGCCTTTCAACTTTAAGTCTCAAAAATAAAGATTAATTTCTTGATTAATCATTCATTCATTTATTCAACCAACTGATATGTTTTGGAGTCTGGTTATGTAGCAGGCACTATTCCAGGCATTTGAAATGTATCACAGCATAAAAACAGAAACAAACCCTGCCTTTGGGGAACTTAATTCTATTTGGAGGAAGACAATTGATAATAAATATAATAAATAAATACATTACTTGTGAGTGGAATGTCTGGGAAGGAAGGGATAGTTGCAGTTTTATAAAGATGGTTGAAGTAGCTTTATTAAGAAGATTACATTTAAGGTAAGACTTGAAGAAAGTGAGAAAATTAACTAAGAAAATATGAGGGAGAAGCATTCCAGGTAGAGGAAACAGAGGACATTATCTAAAGGGAGTACATGGCTGGTACATGGTTGGGGAGCTGCAAAGACCTGAGTTATGAGGAGAGTGGAAGAAAAACAAAAGGTCAGGGAGGTGAAAATGTGACAATGGGAAGAGTGAAGGTCATTTAGGGTCATTTTAGCTATGTATTGTAAGACCTGGGAATTTTTCTCTGAATGAAGTAGGGAGGCATTTGAATGGTTTGCATGGAGGAGTGATATGCATTGACTTGAATGAGAATTTTTAGAAAGTCATTTTGATTGCTGTTGTCAATAGACTGGAGAGGACAGCAAAGATACAAACACAAAGTCTGCTTAGGAGCCAGGTGAGCCATCACAGTGGCTTAGATCAAGTTGGCAGTGGCAGAAGTGGTGAGAAGTAGTTAAATTCTGGATGTCTTTGAATATAGAATGAGGGATTGGATGCGAGAGTATGAGAGAAAGGCCCTCAGGAAGACTTTTGGCCTGAACAATTGGATGAATGTTGTTTCCATCCAGATGTCAGGTCTGGACACGTTACATACCACAGTGAGTAAGGCAGGAAGGGTGGAAATACACAAGTCTGGGATTCAAGAAGGAGATCTGAGCTAATGGTATAACAGCAGAAGTCATTGTCACATAAGGAGTAATTAAAACCTTGACAATGAAGGGAGTGTCAGTGCATAGGGGAGAGCGTCAAAAAATAATAATGCAAACGGTGGCTCAAGTGAGATGAAGTCTGAGAATTGACTACTGGATCTAGCAATGCGGAAGTTATTAGTGACCTTGTTGGGAGAAGTTCTTCTGGAGAAGTGGGGTTAAAAGCATGGATGAAAAAGCATTTAAAAAGAGTGGAGAGAGATTAACTGAAGGCAACACATGTAGACAACTCTTGCAATGGCTTTTATTTTCAAGAGAAACAAAGAAATTAAGCCAATAGCTGGAGGAAAAAGTGAAGACAAAGATGTGTATGTATGTATGTTTGTAATATTTCTTTTTATAATTAAATTAAATTTAATTTCACTTCTCAAAATGTATTGTACTTGATTTTCATGCCCCTTTACCTGTTCCTCTCCATCCCCTCCCCTCCCCCGAACATCGTATCTGTGCACTTGGCTTAAATAGTTCAAGGAATTTTTGTGGTTATTCTGTCTTCTTCCCCCCACCCTTTATTTGTTTGTGTGTTTATTTATTTATTAATTTTTAGCTCCCCAAATAAGTGAGACCATGTGGTATTTCTCTTTCTGTGCCTGACTTGTTTCACTTAGTATAATTTTCTGTAAGTCCATCTATGTTGTTGTGAATGGTAGTATTTCATTCTTTTTATAGCAGAGTAGTATTCCATTGTGTACATATACCAGAGTTTCCTTATCCACTCATCAGATGATGGACATTTGGGCTGGTTCCATCTCTTGGCTACTGTATATAGGGCTGCAGTAAACATTGGAGTTCAGGTATCCCTTTGGCATGATGATTTCCATTCCTCTGGGTATATTCCCAGCAGTGGGATACTGGCTCATATGGTAGATCCATCTGTAATTGTTTGAGGAACCTCCATATCATTTTCTATAAAGGCTACACCATTTTGCAGCCCCATCAACAGTGGATGAGAGTTCCTTTTTCTCTGCAACCTCTCTAGCACTTATCATTCTCAGTCTTTTAGATGTTAGCTATCCTAACTGGAGTGAGATGGTATCTCAGTGCGGTTTTGATTTGCATTTTCCGGATGTTGGGTGATATTGAGCACTTTTAGCTCCTTTTCCCATTTTTTAATAGGGTTATTTTTGTTGTTGTTGTAGAGTTGTTTGAGTTACTTATATATTCTGGATATTAATCCTTTGTCAGTTGTGTATTTTGCAAATATTTTCTCCCACTCTGTTTGTTGTTTTTTTACTCTGTTGATTTTTTTCTTTTGCTGTGCAGAAGCTTTTTAGTTTGACATAATCCCATTTGTTTATTTTACCTTTAGTTGCCTGTGCTTTTTGGGTCCTAATCATGAATTCTGTACCCACTCCTACTTCCTGGAGTGTTTCCCCTGTGTTTTCTTTAAGGAGTTTTATTGTTTCAGGATGTATATTTAATTCTTTAATCCATTTTGAGTTGATTTTGGTATATGATGACAGATACAGGTCTAGTTTCATTCTCCTACATATGATTATCCAGTTTTCCGGCACCATTTGTTGAAAAGGCATTCTCTTTCCCAGTATGTAGACTTGCTGCCTTTGTCAAAGATCACATAGTTGTAGGCATATGGGTTAATTTCTGGGTTCTTTATTTTGTTCCATTGATCCGTGTGTCTGTTTTTATGCCAGTACCAAGTTGTTTTGATTATTATAGCTTTGTAATATAGTTTAAAGTCAGGTAGTGTTATGCCACCAGCCTTATTTTTTTTTTTTTTGCTCAGAATTGCTTTGGCAATGCCTGGTCTTTTGTTGTTTATATAAATGTCTGGATAGCTTTTTCCATCTCAGAGAAAAATGACATTGGAATTTTGATGGGGCTTGCATTTAATTTGTAGATCACTTTGGGTAATATGGACATTTTCACAATGTTAATTCTTCCAATCCAAGAGCATGGGATGTCTTTCCATCTTCTTGTGTCCTCTTTAATTTCTCTCAACAGTGGTTTGTAGTTCTCTCTGTAGAGATTTTTCACATCCTTGGTCAGCTTTATTCCTAAATATTTTATTTTTTTGGTGGCTACGTAAATGGGCTAGCTATCTTGATTTCTTTTTCTGCATGTTCACTGGTGGAGTATAGAAATGCTACTGATTTTTGTGTGTTGATTTTGTACCCTGCAACTTTGCTGAAATTGTTTATCAACTCTAGGAGTTTTTTTTTTTTAGAAGCTTTAGGCTGTTCGATATATAGGATCTTATCATCTGCAAACAGGGATAGTTTGAACTCATCTTTTCCAATCTGGATGCCATTTATTTCCTTCTCTTCTCTGATTGCTCTGGCTACTACTTCCAACACTATGTTGAATAGGAGCGGTGAGAGTGGGCATCCTTGTCTACTTCCTGTTTTAAAGCGAAAAGCTGAAAGCTTTTCCTCATTCAGGATGATATTGGCAGTGGGTTTATCATATATGGCTTTAATTTTGTTGAGATACTTTTTGTCTATGCCTAACTTGTAGAGAGTCTTTATCATGAAAGGATGTTGAATTTTGTCAAATGCTTTTTCAGTGTCAATAGAGATGATCATGTGGTTTTTGTCTTTGCTTTTATTAACGTGGTGTATCAAATTTATTGATTTGTGTATGTTGAAGCCACCTTGCATCCCTGGGATGAATCCCACTTGATCATAGTGTGTAATTTTCTGTATGTGTTGCTGTATTTTGTTAGCTAGTATTTTACTGAGGATCTTTGCATTTATATTCATCAAGGACATTGGCCTGTAGTTTTCTATTTTTGATGCATCTTTGGTTTTGGAATCATGGTGATATTTGTCTGATCGAATGAGTTTGGGAGAATTGCCTATGTTTCAATGTTTTGGAAGAGTTTGTAGAGAGCTGGTATCAGTTCCTCTTTGAAGATTTGGTAGAACTCTGCGGTCAACCTGTCCAGTCCTGGGCTTTTCTTTGTTGAGGGCCTTCTGATAACAGCTTTAATCTCTTTTACTGTTATTTGTATATTCATATTTTCTATATCTTCTTGGCTCAGTTTTGGTAATTTCTATGCATCCAAAAATTTATCCATTTCCTCCAGATTTTCAAATTTGTTGGCATATAGTTGTTAATAGTGGTCTCTAATGATTCCTTTTATTTCTGAGGTGACAGTTGTAATGTCACCTTTTTGTTTCTCATTTTTGTTATTTGGTTCTTCTCTCTTCTTAGTCTTGCTAAAGGTTTGTCAATTTTATTAATCTTTTCAGAGAGCCAACTTTTTGTTTCATTGATCTTTTGTATTGTCTTTCTTCTTTCTATTTCATTTAGTTCTGCTCTGATCTTAATTATTTCTTTCTGTCTACTAACTTTAGGTTTGGATTGTTCTTGCTTTTCTAGATCTTTAAGGTGAAGTGTTAGGTTATTTATTTGCCATCTTTCCATTCTTCTGAAGTAAGCATTTAATGCAATAAATTTTCCCCTTAGTACTGCTTATGCTGTGTCCCACAGGTTTTGGTATGATGTGTCATCATTTTCAAGAAATTTTTTGATTTCCTGTTTAATTTCTTCTTGGACCCACATGTCATTAAGTAGAATGTTGTTTAATTTCCATGAGTTTGTATAGTTTTCAGAGTTTTGTTTATTATTGATTTCTAATTTTAATCCATTGTGATCAGAAAAAATACATGGAATAATTCCAATTTTTTTGAATTTGTTAAGACTTGCTTTGTGACCTAATGTGTGGTCTATCCTGGAGAATGTTCCATGTGCTGATGAGAAGAATGAATATTCTGAGGCTGTTGGGTGGAATGTTCTGTAGATATGTGCCAAATCCAATTGGTCTAAAGTATTATTTAGATCTTGTGTTTCCCTGTTCATTTTTTGCCTAGATGATCTGTCCAATGATGAGAGTGGAGTGTTCGGGTCTCCCACTATTATGGTGTTAGTGTCTATTTCTTCCTTGAGATCTAATAGTGTTTGCTTTTTAAATCTGGCTGCTCTGACATTAGGTACATATATATTTATAATTGTTATGGCTTCTTGATGGATAGATCCTTTTATCATTATATATTGGCCATCTTTATCTCTTTTAATGGTTTTTGCTTTAAAGTCTATTTTACCTGATATAAGAATAGCTTTTCCAGCTCATTTTTCATTTCTACTTGCATGATATATATTTTTACATCCTTTCACTTTTAGTCTATGTGTGTCTTTACAGGTGTAGTGAATCTCTTGAAGACAGCATATAGTTTGGTCCATCTTTTTAATCCAGTCAGTCAGTCTGTGTCTTTTGAATGGGGAATTTAGTCCCTTTACATTCAGAGTTATTATTGAAAAGCATTGATTTACTCCTAGCATTATACTGATATTTGTTTAGATGTCTTAAGTATCTTTTTTTTCCCCTTTCTTTCAAATTTTCTGTTTGTCTTCTGTATTTGTTGGTTTCTTGGAGTGATAGATAAAATATTTTTTCTCTCTTTTGTTACCATTACTGTTTTGCTGGTAAGTATTGCTCTTTCTTGTGTACTCATGGTAGTGATGGTTGTTTTTGTGGTTTCAAACCCAGTACTTCCTTGAGAATTTCTTGTGGGGCTAGTCGTATGGTAGTGAGCTCCCACAATTTTTGTTTGTCTGAGAAATATACTATTTGTCCTTCATTTTGGAAGGATAGCCTTGCTGGGTAAAGTATTCTTGGCTGGCAATTTTTGTCCTTTAGTGTTTTGAATATATTATCCCGTTCTTTTCTGGCTTTTAGAGTTTCTGATGAAAAGCCTTATGTTATTCTGATTGGGGCTCACTTATAAGTGACTTGCCACTTCTCTCTTGCAGCTTTTGAGATGCTCTCTTTGACTCTGATTTTTGTCAGTTTGATTATCACATGTCTTGGAGAGGACCTTTTTGGCTTGAATTTGTTTGGTGATCTTTGGGTTTCCTAAATCTGGAGATCTGTGATTTTCCTATACCTGGGAACTTTTCTGCTATTATCTCATTGAGTATGTTTTCAATGCCATTTCCTTTTTCCTCCCCTCTGGAATACCCATGATTCAGATATTTCAATGCTTAAGGTTGTCAGTTGTCTCTCTTAAATGTTCTTCAATTTTTTTTGGTTCTTTTTTATTTTTTCTGGTCTGCCTGTGGTAATTGAAACAGCCTGTCTTCGAGGTCAGTAATTCTCTCTTCTGCTAGTTCAAGTCTGTTGGTTAAACTCTGTGTTGTATTTTTTATTTTGTTGAATGAATCCTTCAGCTCCACAAGCTTAGCTACATTCTTTTCAAGGCATTGATTTCTTTGTCCATTTCTTCTTTTAGATCCTGTGTGTTTTTTCTCATTTCATTGTATTGTTTCACTGAGCTTTCTTGTATCTCATTTAGTTTCCTTAGAATAGTTACTCTAAATTCCTTGTCTGTCATTTGTAAGACTTCCTGTTTTATAGGATCTAGCACTTATAAGTTATTAATTTCCTTTGGTGGTGATATATTCTTGATTTTTTATATTTCTGGTTTCTTTCCTTTGGTGTTTTGTCATTGTGGCCGGGGGTATCACAGTTCACTCCTTTCACACTGATGTCTGGCTTGGATCCTGAAGGTTGTGCTGCTTCTGGACAAGAGAAACTAGCCTGGACTGGAAGTCCTGCCCCACCTTCCTTCACCGGCTTGTCAGGCCCAGGGCTTGTGAGCCCAGGCCTCTAAGGTGGCTCACGGAGACAGACGGCCTGTGCAGGAAGTCCTGCCCTGTCTGCGTTCACCAGCTCATCTGTCTCTGGGCTTGTGAGCCCATGCCTCACAGGTCTCCCATGGAGACAGATGGCCTGCGCTGGAAGTCTTGACCCAGCCCGCCTGCCTTCTCTGTCTGGCAGGCTCAGGGAGTGTGGGCCCCAAAGCTCCAAAGTCTCTTTAGGAAATGGGGAGCAACCTGAACTGGGGTCCCACAGCAGGCGGCTCCTGTCCGTTCCAGCACAGACCTTGGGTCCTCCGTTGCTGCTCCTCAAAAGCTGCAATTGGTCGCTCTGTGGAAGAGAACGACACCAGGAACCAACTACTCAGCCATCTTGACCCATCCCCCCAGTCTTTCAAGTGAGAAAAATAACAGATTGTATAAGATGGGTATGACAGAGGGAAGAATTTCTGGGGGGATATCCTCTAGTGGGCAAGAGGGCATCGCATCTAGTGTGAAAGTGTGGAGATTGACTTAGGTGAGAGCATGGTGGTGAACAAGCTAAGTACTGGGGAGGGGGGCAGGTATTAGCAGATGGTACATTTAATAGGAGAAGACTGAAATACTCTCTGATTGCTTCAATTTTCCTAATGAAACATGAAGCAAAGTAATCAATAGAGAGTGGAGGGGGAGGAAGAAAACGTATGGGGGGAACAAAAGGAGACAGTGTGTGACATCATCATTTAGAACAGTTCTACCCCAATTAGCTTGGACTCCTGGTTAGTAGTCTAGGCTGTTGAGAATAACTATTCATAAAGTTTTACAGTAAGTTTACATTTCCCCAACATGTAAGCCACAGTTCATATCAGCAAATACAGTTTTGTGCAAATTTTGTGTAGGAGCATGTTCATTTGATAGCACAGCTGTAATGCAAGGAAAAATTATTGAAGTGGCACAAAGATTATGCAGCTCACATATGAAAATAAATCAATGCACCACTGCCTTCATCAAGAAAGTTTTGCTATGAAAAAAATGTCAACTGAACTACACGGTGCTTTAGTGATATACTACGGATTGTGAATTACATAAAGGCTATAGTGTTACATTTGAAAGTAGTAGTATTATGGCATGATATGGCAACTGTACTGAGGTATGATGGTTATAGAAAGAAAAATCTTCCGTTGCTTAAGTAAGAACTATGAAATTAATTCTTTGGGTTGCTGCAAGAGAGGTAATCAATTTGGACACTTTTGTTTCTAAAGCTGCTGGTTGGACAACAGACTTACTTGTTTCTCTCATATCTTTGGTATTTTAAATTTATTGTAATATTCCTATGCAAATAGAATGTAAGATTGAAGGGCAAAAAGCAAACATTAGAAGCTTATGAGAACAGAACTTCTACAGATTAACATGTCATAATTTAACAATGATTTTTAATGAAGAGTTGATGGTCTTGATATTTCATATCTGTGAAAAGTTATGACAGTACAACTTGCAAGTTGATGAAAAGTTTTAAATTTTTAATTTTTTTATGTTTTATCAAAAGTTGAGTGAGACATAGGAAATTCATGGGTCCAGAATTCATCTTTTTCATCAAAAGATAATTTAAATTAATCTATGACATTACAGGATAAATTGTTGGAACTTGCTACTGACAAAGCTTTGAAAATAATTTTTTATAATATAGCATTATTTGCTTCATTTTGAATAAAAGAAAAAAAATTTTTCGAGCCAGCTTTAAAATCTTCTCTCCTTCCCATGAACATACTGACTGTAAGATTTCTTTCTCTCCTGTGACTATTGTTAAAATAAAGCTTAAAAAATTTACATATGTATTATCTCCTACGGGTAGGGTTGCCATCAATGAAATCTAGATTAGATGAATTAACAAAGAAGAAGCAAGCTCATTTTTCACAATTACAATTTCAAACATTGACATAGCTGGTATTGGTTTAAAATGTACTTGGAGGCATTCAGTGTGGGGATTTGCTATTTTCTTTATTATTTTGTTTATTTTTGATTACAGGACAACAGAGTTATGAGTGTAACCAAGAGTTTTGATATATGTTGTCTATACTTATACTTTCAATGATCAAAGTATACAGTTACTGAAATCTTTTTCTTTTCCCCTATTACTTTTTTCTAATTATATTACTATAGTGCAATTTTATATCTGCTGAATCTAACAATAAACTTGAACTGTACTTTGTAGATCCTTGTTTTTTCATTTATTTTTAGTTATGTTTTTCAAAAATATCAATCTAGAATAAATTGGGAAAAAACTACAGCTTTTACTATAAATGGCTTGGTAAAGACTGTTGGTGGGTGGGAATCACTTACGGTTCTCAAACTAAGGAGTCACAAGATTAGAAATATATTTTGACAGTACGAGGGAGGACAGATTGATGGAAGGTTTGAGTGTCCTTTTAGAACTATACGGTAGCAACTAAATGATCCAGTAGTAAAGGCCAGCTAGTTGAGAATTATAAATCAGAAATACTATGAAGTGAAGCTCTTCAATGACATTATATTGAAGAGATGGGGATCTACGGTCTTGGATGCTAAGAAGACTTCCAGACATTGGGAGAAGAGACAGTTTATCATAAGGTTTTAAAATTTGCCAGCTGGAAGGTATGTTGTTACAATGAATGATGAGAGAAAGATTAGATTAATGAAGAGGGAAAAAGACCCAGTCACTCTACATTCACTCCACAAATATTTGAGTACCTACAGAGTACCACACTAGATAATAAGGAACAAGCAGGACAGCAGTGAACCAAAATGTCAAAGTCCTTGGCCTTATAGAGCTTATGTTCTACTTGGGTATTGGCATAAAAACAGACACTCAGACCAATGGAACAGAATAGAAAACCTGGGAATCAACCCACACACTTACAGCCAACTTATCTTTGGCAAAGGCAACAAAAACATACTTTGGAGAAAAGACTGCCTCTTCAATAAATGGTGCTGGGAAAGTTGGGCATCCATATGCAGAAGAATAAAACTGGACCTGTACCTTTCACTATATACCAAAATCAACTCAAAATGGATTAAAGACTTAAATAAAAGATTCAAAACCATAAAATTACTAAAAGAAAAAATAGGGGTAACACTTCAGGAAGTTGATCTGGGCAAAGACTTTATGAATATGACCCTAAAAGCATAAGCAACAAAAGAAGAAAAATAAACAAATGAGATTATATCAAGATAAAAAGCTTCTGCACAGAAAAGGAAACAATAAACAGAGTGGAAAGACAACCTAAGTAATGGGAGAAAATATTTTCAAACTATACACCCGACAAGGGATTAACATCCAGAATATATAAGGAACTCAAACAACTTCACAGTAAAAAAAACAAATAATCCAATTAAAAAATGGGCGAAGGATTTGAATAGACATTTCTCAAAGGAAGACATACAAATGGCCAATAGACACATGAAAAAATGATGAACATCACCAGTCATCAGGGAAATGAAAATCAAAACCACATTGAGATGTCATCTCCCCCAAGTTAGTCTGGTCATTATTGAAAAGACAAAGAATAACAAATGCTGGCAAAGATGCAGGGAAAAGGGAACACTTCTACACTGTTGGTGGCACTGTAAATTACTACAGTCATTATGGAAAACTGTATGGAGGTTTATCAAACAACTACAGACATTACTACCTTGTGATCCATCAATCCCACTACTGGGTATATACCCACAGGAATGGAAATCATCATGTCGAAGGGATACCTGCACTCCCATGTTCATCGCAGCTCTATTTACAATAGTCAAAATAAGGAACCAACCTAAATGTTCCATTGACTGATGACTGAATAAAATAAATGTGGTATATATACTCAGTGGCATACTACTCAGCCATTAAAAAGAATAAAATTGTGCCATTTGTAGAAACATGGATGAGCTAGGAGAAAATGGTTAAGTGAAATAAGCCAGACACAGAAAGAGAAATACTGCATGTTCTCACTCATGACTGGGTGCTAAGAAAGAAGAAAAGAGAGAAAGATAATAGAAAGAAAGAAATAAAAGAGAAAGAAAGAAAGCAAAGAACCAAAATAATATGTTGAACTTTCAGAAGGAGAGAACAACCCTAAGCATACTAGATATGGGGGTGGGGAAATGGAGGGGGTTTGGAGAAGGATTGGTCGGATGAGGGGCATAAAGTATAATTAAGATTTGTAATAGTGAATACAAAAACAGAAGAGGGGGTTGGGAGAATTTGGGAGGTCATTTCTGTCTGAGAAAATATTCAGTGCACAGCTCATGGGATGGGAAAAAGCTTGAGTTGATGCAGACCAGAGAGAAGGCTGGTGAGCTAGAGTGTAGTAAACTGGGGGGCGGAGGAGATCTGCAGTCGGATAAGGCAGGGCACAGATGGGCAGAGTATGTTAGGACATGAAGGAGTTTGGGATGTGTTCTAAGTATGATGGGAAGCCATTTAAGGATTATAAACAAAAGAATTATCTGAATCTATTTTTATTTTTAAATGAGATTTTCAGGCACCATGGAGAGCTAACTGTGGGTGTGGAAGAAAAGTAGAGGTAGATTTTGTTTTCAGGTGTATTAAATTTCAAGCAGGTTGAAACTTCCAGTGATGTGCAATAGGTATTTCAAGTGTGGGGGTCGATCACGCTAGAATCGCTTTTGAGCATAGTGCACCAACAGCTCTGAGTCACTCTGATATTTCACTTGATCACGAGACAGGGCTCACCGATGTTGCAATTTCTTGTCTCTAGAATATATTCCTTCTATAATTGGATTTTATATCTTTCTGGCTTGCTTCTGATAAGCGCATCTGTCAATGCTGCATGAGGGTTAGTGTTTGCTTTGGCAGAAAACAGAGTCTTTGCTAGTTAAAGCCTTTTTTTTGTTGACTTTTACATTTGTTACATGGAGTTTCAGCAACTCATAAAATTCCTAATAGAAAGAAAAATCATGACCAATATTTTTTAAGTCAAGAACTTAACCTGTTTGTTGCCTCTAGGTCAAATAATTTAATTTAACAAGTAGAAGGGAATACGCTTTTGTCTGTTGAAGACACAAACTTTTAAATTAGTTTCCAGCATTCTATTCAGAGCAATGGATGCTAAGAGCACAGGAAAACCAAGCAATAGAATGAATGGCCACGTTTCAATTCACATCCACAGTTTACATGTTTTAGCTTGGTTTCTGACTTAAATATCAAGAAAAACAAATAATTCAGTTGTAAGCAATGAATTTACCAGTTTTAAGAATGGGACACTAGGAAGGGCCCCAAATACTCTTGGTGATAGAAAATCTAGATGGTCATTTACCTCTTCCACTCACTAATTGGAATTTTAGTAAATTGAATTTTCTTGGGCAATTTATTTATCCTTTCTGTGTCCTGGCACTATCTTATCTAAAATGTAAAAATTAAAACTCTCCTTAAAATGCACTAATGAGTGTAAATGTGAAAGTGATTTATTACCAGAATACTCTATAGAATAAAATGTAATTGTTATTTAAGTATCAATATTTATATCCCCCAAAAGAACTCCAAAATTCATATATTGTATCTTGTCTCTAAGAAAACATAAACTCTACATTCAAAAAAGTATAGCTGTCACAAATACTAAGACCATAGAATATTTTAAATTATTTATCTTTCCAAAGAAGAAATAATGTAATATAATAAATACATAGAATAAGTATATACTTATATTTATACTGATATATTAAATAACATAATAAATAGTATATCTAACAACATCATCACAACAAATATACAGCAACATTTACAAGGTTGATCCTTATAAAGTTCTTCAATGCTAGAAAGTATCTTAGAAAGAAAGAAAACTTTTAGTAGAAATTCAATCAGTGGTGAGGCAGGGCCTATAAGTACAACCTCATCACAACCCTCTGGACTCTTAGAGGCATCTTGGGTAAAATGCTTTAAGAGACTTATAATACTTTGGGGTAATATACCATGCTTTTGAGAAGTGTTTCTTATAAACTTTAAAAGAATAGTTTTTGTGCCTTTCAATATTTGTGCCATGTCTTGAGTCCCAGGAACTCATTCTGATTAAAAAATAAGTAAATAAGTTTAAAAAAATTAGTTTCATAGCTTTGATCCCAAGGGATCTCTCTCTCTCTTTTTTTCTCCCTCCCATCCTACAATCCCTATTACCCACTGACATGCTCAGTCTGATATTCATGAAGTAAGAGCTCTTTGACTTGATATTGGTTAAAGAAAAGGTCTTTTAACCTACAATATGTATTTCTTTAGGAGGATAATGCCCTTTCCAGAATTAGTGTATATAAAACAATGATTACTGACGAGGGAACACTCTTCAGTTTCAAAACTAGGCTTCCTGGCACTGATTTTTAGGGGGCCATTTTTTGTTCACTTGTAAGTCTTATAGTTTAGATGTTGCATCCCTTATGTGATAACTCTAAAAAGGAAAATGCAGATTTTCCAAATATTCAATCAGAGATCTCTGATGGGTTTATTTTGGAGTGGAAAAAAGTAGCAGCTCATTTATACATGCCAAGGTTCCAAGTGTGCTGTTTTATAAATTGTTACTGAGGGCATAGTATGAGTCAGACCCTGTATTAGGCACTGGAAATTTAAAAACTAAACAAAGCAGAGCAAAACTGCATGAATAAATCATAAATCATCTGAGGGCAGTGCCTGGTGGTGGACACAAACACACAGACAAATTCAATTTATTTTCTAAGTGTTCAGGTAAATGTCTTAGGAGTTTCATTTTTGTATTTGGTATTCTGTGGGCTGAATTCTAATAATAGCAAAAATGATGATTACATTTATTAACTGGTCACTATAGGTAAATATCTGGTATATTATTTCTAGTCCCCAGAACAATTCTAATGGGCAGCTGTTATTATACAAGTTTGTAGTTTAGAAAACTGAGCCTTAGAGAGATTTAGCAACGTGCTCATGATTATACAGCTAGCAAGTTTCTCAGTCAACATTCACACCCAACTATAGCTTCAAAGGCTATCTATCTTTTTTGTTGGGCCTCTAAATACCACGCAATCTATAATTATGACATATCTATTAGAAGTTAGGTAGTTTGGATAAGTCTTAACATGGTACAGATATATACTAGTTATATCTAAGTTAATATAAAGCAATTAATGGGAAAGAAAAACATTTTCCTTCATATGCTTAACTTAGTTTGCATTTTATTTTCAAAAATATATCATCTTATTTTGGTTTACACATTGTGAGACAGAACTATCATATTGTTCCTAATATACAGAAGAAATGAAGGGCCACCAAGATGAAACATCTTGTCTAAGATCAGACAACTAGAAATTTGCAGACCTATGTCTGAGATCACTTTCTGCACTCTTTCTATTGAACCCCCAGTGCTGAATTATTCTGTCATCCATTGGTTGAGGTGGGAAGCACCTACCACCAGTGTAGCTTTCTCTGTATGGTTCTGAGCTAAATTTAGAAGGCCAAAAGAGAAACTTGCTGAACTTTAGAAGAAGTGAAGCAATGGACATCATTCTTAGAAGCCTGTCAAAAATCAGATGTGGTGGTGAAGAGACAAAGGGGACCAGCTTTCCTTTCTCTGCTCCATTTCACATCGGGCTCATCTCCAGTGCTGGCTCTGCACCATAGGCCCACCACCAGATGTTTGGCTGCAGGTCTACAGAGGCAATAGGTGCACAGGGGCAACACCTTCCCATAACCTTTTTGAGAGCTCCCCCTTTATGGTTCCCACTGGGTGTTGGACATGCTTGGCATTTCAGATTTGCCTTCAAACTCTAATGTTTTTCACTCACGCCAGCACTTCAGACACATTGGCTAGTGACTCTCTGATCTTTGACTCTCCCTTTTAGAACTTCATGTTCGCATTTCTCCTACATTTGTATAAGGTCTGCTTTCTATAATGAATCATTTATTCTCATCACATCCACAGTGGCTCTACCCTCCTGAGTGAATCCTGACTAACAAAGTTAGTTTTCCAAGAAGTGGCCAAATGGAACAGAACCTTAAGGATGAAATTGCTTCTCTGATCTGATTAGATGCAAAAGCATTAAAGACCTGATGTCACTGATAAATGGGATGCTGGTTGTCCATGACATGCCATGGCAAAACATTACTTAGATTATTATCTGTAGTCAGCTGGAGTCTGACTATAGAAGACAAGCTTTGGGCAAGTAGTTGATAACAAAGAATATCTTAATAAAAATAAAGTGTATAAAGGTCTTTGGGCTTGTTGGTTGCAAAGGATAACTTGAATGAAGAAAACAAGTTTAAGACTTTAAATTACCAGCTTAAGGTCTATATAAGTAACCAAAAAGCTTTTTTGACCACACTGAAGTAAACTCTTATCTCCTGTAGCCACAAAGTTAACATTTCTGAAAAACAAAACTCAAAGCTCATTCTAAAGAGGGCAGAATAACAATGCAAAGAGTCTCAATTTAAGGTTAGTGCATTTATTGGGAAGAAAGGGAACCCATAAAATTAGGATGGAAACATATGGGCAAATTTCAATGACAAATTTCTGTTTTTGTTTTTAATTTATTTTTATTATGAATATTCATAGATACAAATTACCAGAGATTGCTTTTGTACCCCACATCCCCATCCAATTATTCCCCAACCTCCCCCCCCCCACTCTGCTTTGTAGCCCTAGAAATGCTCCCTTCTTCTGCACGTCCAACACACCACTGTGGTCTTTCTTTCCTTCCTTCCTTTCTCTCTTAGCTCCCACATATGAGTGAGCACATGAGGTATTTATCCCTCTGTGCTTTGCTTATTTCACTCAACATAAGGTTCTCCAGGTTCATCCATGTTGTTGCAAATGGGAGTATTTCATTCTTTTTTATGGCAGAGTAGTATTCCATGGTGTATATATACCACGCTTTCCTTATCTAATCATCCATTGATGGACACTTAGGTTGGTTACATATCTTGGCTATTGTAAACAGAGCTGTGATGAACATGGGAGTGCAGGTATCCCTTTGACATGATGATTTCCATTCCTCTGGGTATATACCCAGAAGGGGGATTGCTGGATCGTACGGAGGATCTATCCATAGCTGTTTGAGAAAACTCCATACTGCTTTGCTTTCCATGACAAATTTCAATGGTCTTCAACTTGAAATTCTGCTAAGCTTTTTTTTGCCAGTAGAAGCAAAAAGAGGTAAGTTGAAAGAGGTAAGTCTGCCCTTTCCTGAATAACCTGTAATAACCTTCTCTTAGATCACTATCTTCAGGGTGCTGCTGCTTCTCTTCAGGATTTGCCCGATTTTGAAGAGAAACAACTGTACCATCTTACATTGTTTCTGGACCTAAAACCATAATCCAGTCCCTGAGGCCCAGGGGTATAAAATACACACACTAACAGAATTGTAAAATATTGCCAAATTATATTGAAATAAACTTAGAAATAGGAGAAGATATTGGTCCATAGAAGTGTAGGAAAAAGTTGGAGGAAATACAATGTTGATTCAGGAAAAATTTGTTGATAGAGATGTACTAAGTAGAGTCTGGAATCAATGTAGCATGAGAGGCTGGTAGTGACTCTATCAACTTGAAAAATTGGTTGACTGAAGGCTGAACTAAATAGTGGCCCACCCTGAATGAAGCAAAGAATCCAGTACCTCCTTTATATTCTGAAAAGAAAGGTTCCTGAAGGCTTAGGATGAAAAGGGTGCTTTAGTGTATATTCATGTAAGACTTCCTTACTTACCTCTGACTATGTTGCTATGCTACCCTGGGAAGGACCAGAGGACACTACGTTTATCAATTTCTCATTGTATTGAGAGATAAATTGCTAAAAGAAGCATCACCACCCTTGAAGTGTTGTGTGGTGGCTGTTCTCTTTAGGCAAAGATCAGGCTAAGAAATGCTGCTATAGAATTGAATCCTTTAAGATGGGTCCCTTGAATGACAGGGGCCAAGTGGGGACAATTAACTACTAGAGACAAGCTGCAAGTGGTCGGTAACTCTAACAAGGAACAGAGTAAGGCAGTATTCACAATGGTCAGACTTTCAGAGTTCTTTGATTTTGGCTAATTGACTGTGGTGTCTCTGGAACTGAAATAGACAAAGTCTTCAAAAGTCTTCCATGTTTGTGTAATCAGAAAAGCTTTAGGTTTGTTAACAGAAGTCTACGCAAATCACCACATTTAAAGAGTCATGCTTCCTGCTATAGTTTGAATAGTTGTTCTCTCCAAAGCTCATGTTGTGACTTAACCCCTGATATGATATTTGAAAGGTGGACCCTTTAAGATGTGATTGAGTTGTGAGGGTCATATACCCTCATGAATAGATTAACCCATTCGTGGAACAATGGATTAATGGGTTATCATGGGAAAAGCACTGGTGGCTTTATTAGGAGAACAAATAAGCTTATTAGTGCATGCTGTTTCTCAACCCTTGCTATGTGACATGCTGTGTTATCATAGGGCTCAGTAGAGAGTTGCCACCAAGAAGAAGGCCCTCACCAGATGTGTCCCTTGACCTTGGATTTCCCAGCCTCCCAAACTGTAAGAAATAAATTTCACTTTCTTATAAATTACCCAGTTTTAGGTATTCTGTTATTAGCAACAGAAAACTGGCTAATACAGTTCCTCAACTAGTGTCCTTTAAATGTATAAAAACTCTAATCCCCATAAGGAAGAAACCTTCAACTCTGCCAGCAATTTATAAGATAATATTCTTGCTTGTATTCCCATAAGGGATCTCTGGCCATTGAACAGAGTAACCATACATTAGAAAAGGGGAATTATCCAGACTTTTCAGTGATTACTAGATACTGGCTCTGAATGATATTAATTCTGGAGTCATCAGACACTACTGTTCTTCATCAGTCACAACAGGAGCTTATAAATGCCAGAGAATAAATTAATGGAGTTTTGATTCAAGTTGATCCCATGTTGTGTCAAATGAGTCTTTTGATCTGGTCTGTGGTTATTTTCTCAGTTCCAAAATGAATAGTATGAATACACATATTTAATAGCTGGAAGAATTTTTATATTATTTCATTAAAAAATTTTTATTTATACATATTTATGGGGTAAATAATTGGCTACAGTATTTATGCACATTATGTAATGATCAAGACAATATTATCAGCTTGTTCGTCATTACGTATCATAGTTACTTTTTGTGTCCCTTACACAATTACTCCCTATCCTTTCTCTCCCTCCCCCTTTCTCACCTCTAGTAACTATCGATCTGTTCTCTCCTTCAATGTTTTATTGTGATCCTTCTTTTGTTCTTTGTTTCTTAGCTCCCACTTATAAGTGAGAACATGCAGTATTTCTCTTTTTGTGCCTGGATTATTTCACTTAACATAATTTTCTACAAGCTCATCCATGTTGCTGTGATTGGCAGAATTTCATTATTTTTTTATGGCTGAGTAGTATTCCACTGTGTATATATACCACATAGTTCCTTATCTAGTCATCCGTAGATGGACACTTAAGTTGGTTCCATATCTTGGCTAATGTAAATAGAGCTGTGATGAACATGGGAGTGCAAGTATCATTTTGCCATGATGATTTCCACTCCTTTGGGTAAATACCCAGCTGTGGGGTTTCCGGATCTTATAGTAGATCCATCTGTGGTTTGAGAAACCTCCATATGGTTTTCCATAATGACTGTACTAATTAACATCCAACCAACAGTGTAGAAGAGTTCCCCTTTCTCCACATCCTCTCCAGCATTTGTTATTTTCACTCTTTTTGATAATAGCCGGTCTAGCTGGGGTGAGATGATATCTCAGTGTAGTTTTGATTTGCATTTCCCTGATGATTAGTGATGTCAAGCATTTTTTCATGTACCTGTTGCACATTTGTATGTCTTCCTTTAAAAAATGTCAATTTGGTTCCTTTGTACACTTTTTATTTGTATTGTTTGGTTTTCTACTGTGAAGTTTTTTGAGTTTGTTGTATATTCTGGATATTAATCCCTTGTCAGATGTATGGTTTGTAAACATTTTCTTCTCTTCAGTAGGTTGTCTTTTCATTCTGTTGATTGTTTCCTTTGCTATGCAGTAGCTTTTTAGTTTGATATAATCCCATTTGTTTATTTTTTTCTTTTGTGGCTTGTGCTTTTGTGGTCTTATTCATAAAATCTTTGCAAGTCTATGTTCTAAAGTGTTTCCCCTATGTTTTCTTCTGGGAGTTTTATAGTTTCAGATTTTATACTTATGTCTTTAATACATTTTGAGTTGATTTCTGTTTATTGTGAAAGGTATAGGTCTAGTTTCATTCTTCTACATGTGGATACCCAGTTTTCTCAGCACCATTTACTGAAGAGGTTGTCTTTTCCCCACCGTATGTTCTTGGTGCCTTTGACAAAGATCAGTTGACAAGTATTTGAGTTGATTTCTGGGTAATCTATTCTGTTCCATTGGTCCATGTGTCTGTTTTTATGATGGTACCATACTGTTTTGGTTACTATAGCTTTGTGAAAGATCTTTGCAATAAGAACTACAAAATTCTGCTGAAAGAAATTAAAGAGAATGCCAAAACATGGAATGACATTCCTTGTTCATGGATTTTAAGAATTAACATTGCAAAAATGTCCATACTACCCAAAGTGATCTGCAGATTCAATGCAATACCTGTCAAAATACCAATGACATTCTTCGCAGAAACAGAAAAAAAATCCTAAAATTTGTATGGAACAACAAAAGATCCCAAATAGCCAAAGCAACCCTTAGCAAAATAAATAAATAAATTAATTAAACTAGAGGCATTACACTACTTGACCTCAAATTATTTTTCAATGATCTTTGGAGTGAGCACTATTAATGGAAATCACTAGTATTGCTTCTACTTACCAGTATAGCAGTCCAAGAGCTATTTTGCATCTACAGAGGAATTTCAGAGATTTAGTGCCACCATCAAAGACTTGAAGAATGTAGAGATGATTTCTACCGTATTCCCTTTTACCTTGCTTATTTGGCCTGTGCAGAAGAAATGTGGATTGTATATAATAATGGGAAGTTATAACATACTTAATTTAGTGATGATCTTATTCCTTTACTGAAGCAAATCAATGCATTTTTACTATCTAGTATGTGGTTACTGATTTTGTGAAGTGTTTTAAGTGTTTTTTTCTCCATGCCTCTTAATAAATACTGCCAAAAGCAGTTTGTGGTCAACAATACACCTAGACTGTGCTATTTCAATTATCCAGACAACTGTAGTATTACTCAGCAACTAAAGGTCCAGATAGTTAATATTTTTTATTTTCAGGCCATATACAATTTCTGTTTCATATTCTTAATTGTGTTTTTTAAAACTCTTTAAAAATGTTAAAATCATTTCTATCTCCTTATCCATACAAATACAGGCCTCAGATTTTGCCCATAGCTGATACTTTACTGACCCCTGGTCTAATCCACAAGGACCTTCATCATGTCTCCATTGCATAGGAACTCATAATGGACCACTGCATAGATAACATTATGCTGATTGGAATTTGTGAGTAGGAATTTACAATCATACTAGAAACCTTACACTAGAAAGGTACAAGTGTACCAGAGGGTGGGAAAAAATTCCACAACAATTTAGTCCCACTTTTTGGTGAAATTTCTAGGGAACTAACCACCTTAGCATACTAACATATCCATTCCAACATAAGAGAAAATTGCTACATTTGGATAACTCACCGATTTAAACAAGAAAAAATACTCAATGAGTTTATCTGGATTTGGAAGGCAACCTATACCTCATTTTGGCATGTGACTCCAACACATTTACCAGGTATACCATAAGCCTACCAGTTTTGAGTGGGACCCACAGTAACAGATAGCTCTATAACAAGTTCAGGTTACCATGCCAGATGTTCTGGATCTTGGCCACCTGGCAGAGTTGGTCCAGTGGTGCTTTGAGGGGTCCCCTGGCAGAAGGATGTTGTACAGAGCCTCTGGTAGCCTTTTGTAGGTGGATGTACACAATTTACTACACAATTTTGGGGTTTTGAAGAATGGCTCTGCCATCTTCTGTACATTTTTACTCTCATTTTTAGAAATACCTCTTGTTTACTAGTGGGACATACTAGAGACAAAACACTTGACTGTGGACCACAACATTACCAAGCCATGTGATCTGAGCTACCGATTTTAAAATGGGTGTTGTCTGATCACCACAGCCATAAAATTGACCATGTACAGCAGCACTCAATCATCAAACAGAATAAAAAAATCAACTTGAGCATGTCCTTAAGTCTTTTACCCCTGGTACACTTCCTTCACTCTCTACCTCTTCCATGGCACTTTGGGGAGTTCTTTGTGATCAGGGGTGAAAAAAATTCAGACCAGAATTGGTTGTTCTGCACAAAATGCTGGAACCACTTGAAAAATTGATAACTGCAGCACTGTAACCTTTATTCAGGGGATGCCCTGCAGGGCAGTGGTAATAGAACATTTTTGCAGTGGGCAATGTTTGAACAGTACAACTGTTTGTTTATTTTTCTCTGCAAACAGGAATGACCAGAGATATAGATCTACAGTGATTCATTGCAAATGGCTAAAGGTTTGGCTGCATGTTCAGGTAGTTAAAAGGAAATGATTGGAAAACAGGTAACAAGGAAGCCTGGGAAATTTTTTTTTTCTTTTGGGCATGCCATGTGAAGATATTTGTGTTCCATGTGAATTCTTAGGAAACACCATCCACTTCAGAGGAGCTTTTAATAAATAGGTGGCCTGGTCTGTGTATGTCAGTCAAGCTCTTTCCCCAGCTACTGCTGTCCTTGCCCTATGTGCTCATGAATACAGCAGCAGGAATGGTAGTTTTGTGTAGCTTCATCTACATGGGCTTCCACTTGCCATGTTCAATCTAGTTATAGTTACCAACTTGCCACAGAAGACAGCAATTAACATCTGTTATGGCATCATTCCACAGGTGAGCAATCAGCCACCTCTGCTTCCTGACTTAACCTAAGACACCTTTTTTTGCACAGTATATCCTTCCAACGTTAAAGACTGAAAATATTAATTTTCATCTCTCAACACTTTAATGGCTTGGGAAAATTGCTTATCTAAAATAATCTTAGCTACTTTGAACGCATTACAATTAAATTAATTTTTTAGTGAAAGAGCATGATACAGTTTAGATATGTTTATGCCCCCAAAGCTCATGTTGAAGTCTGATCCACAGTGGGGCAATGTTAGCAGGTATTCGGGACAAGAGGGTGGACCTGTTATGAATAGATTACTGCCCCGCCTGGGGTTTGGAGGTGGTGTGTAAGCTCTCATAGGAATGGATTAGTTCCTGCAAGAGCTAGCTGTCAAAAGGAGCCTGGCAACTCCCCTCTCTCTCCTGCTTCTTCTCACCATGTGATCTTGCACCTGTCAGCTGCCCTGACTCTTTCTGCCATGAGTGGAATTAGCTTGAGACCCATGCCAGATGCAGCTCCTCAGAATGGTGAGCCAAATAAACCTCTCTTCTTTGTAAATGAGCCAGTTTCAGGTACTCAGTTATAGCAACACAAAAGTGGATTAATACAGTGATAGATACTAATCTTTAAATACAACAAATAGTTTTTCTACATAGCCATACAGATATTGCCATCAAAACCTCATGATTTTGGCCAACATTCAATAGAGAACAGAAAATAAGCAAGACTAGCTGATTTAAAGCCTTCTAGTGTCTAGAGAGTGTCTTGCAAACCTTCAGGTATAATATTTATTTGCTTTCCCCATCATGATTTACTCTACAATTTATAATCACACTTGAACTGCCAGTTCTAAATCAAAGAATATTTTTGAGATGGTAACGCAATTCTGTAGAGGACTACTAAATCTCTCCCTTAAGCATACTTGAACTTTCCAATACTCCTTGGGGAAGACTCATCAGATGTAGCACCGTGGTATGCAAGCTACTTGTGTGATAATATTATGATTTTTGCTAATTGGACCATTAAAATACAGGTTTCCATAAAATCTGAACTATTGCTTGAATAAGCTCAAATATGATAAACCAGAATTGAATGCTTTTCACACCATATCCTGCAGAAATAAACCTATCAGCTCATTCATCCAAGCAATAAACACATGTGGCTGGTCAGACATGTCTGACCAATCCAAACCAATATTAACTATCTAAACACCAACTAACCAGGCTGACCGCTAAAGTTGAAACTTTTTATTATTGAAATTTCTGGACTAAGATTGCGGCACAGGTGAGTACAAAGGAAATTAGAAATCCATTTCTGAGATAAGGCCTCTGGGTTTCACGGTAGATAGATGTGAAAAATCAGGGAGAAAAAGGAACTGAGGGTGACATCATTGTCTGTTTCATTCTCAATGAACCTGTAGGGCTTTACTATGCTTCTGTGCCAAACTTTCTTTCTACTCAACATTTCTGGTCAGAATTTAAGCTACTATAATTTGTGGAAGAAGAAGGCAAGGAGTCAAACATCTACAAACCTCTCCTTCTTTTCAACATTACTTTCCTTTTGAAACTTAGGAAACCCATGCTCAGGGTTGAAAGGCAAGGTGCTGACAACTCCATCTAAATTGAAAATAATTGGATGCTTGGGTGTCAAAGCACCAAGGCACATAAAGCCCAGTATCTGAACATCAATGGAAAGGCAAGTGGGTCAGAAGGTAACCTGTATATCCTGTATCCCTCTGTATCTATATCTTCTGAAGGCTCATTTTGGAATTCATGGCTTTCCCTTGTAACCCAATAAAGTCTAAACCTCTTATTACGGTATGTTAATAGTGCTGGGCAATTCAGCTGAGACCTCTGGAATGGAAAGGAGTCATCTTTAAAGGCTCGAGAGAATGTAAGAACCTAAAATAAACCTTGGCAAATCCTTACACAATAAAAAAAAAAAAAATCGAAATATCCATAAACCAAGTCTCTGAGCATAAGGAATTTTTCTAAGCTGATAAGAAGGTGAAGCAACGTTCAGACAAGCACAAATCAGTCACTTTGTTGGGGTAATTAGATGACAAATTTTTTCAAGTTTCTCAGAGAAGAAGAAACAAAAGTGCACTCAAGGTTCATTCCCCAAAAGATATCAAAATAAGAGACACATTCATTTCTTGATATAGAATTTAATATTTTAAAGTTAATATGCTATATATTTTGACTGGAGTGTAATATTGTTTGACTCAAGAAATCCCTCGAAGGATAAAAGTGTTTTATAAGAGCCTTCACTTTTATTACAGCCTTTTGATGACACCAGTGTCTGGTATGAAACATTGCAGATCCTGGGTATGGAAAATGATTCTACACTCCATCTTAGTAATGACCAACTTCTGACAGAGTTCTGGGAAGCAGTGCTATTCCACCCAGAGGACACAGAGCATGATTTGGAATCAGTAAACTTAGTCAAAACTAAGTTTGGTCATGTACTAGTTATACGAATTCAGAAAAAATAGTTAAGTTTTCTGAGTGTCAGTCTCTTCCTTCCTAAAATAGGGATCATAGTCACTATAATACCATTCGCTATAGTTATTAATTCCAATAACCCATTGAAAGCAAAAGTAAATGCTCAATATGCATTAATGTATCTTTCTCTCCTACTATTCTTCTTCTCTTTTTCTTTCATTGAAGAATTAAAATTAGATTCAACTTCAAGTGACTGAAAACCCAAAATAACAATTGCTTAAACGAGACAGAAATTTTTCTCTCCTGAAAATGTAGGCAATCCAGGACTACCATGATGTTTCTGTGATCACCAACTCATGGTCCAGTAGAGCTCTCCAGCTCTCTCCATCACAGTCATATTTAAGCGGAAAGGTTGGGGCGGGGGTGACCATGTGCCTTTACTTCAGGGACACTCAGTAGAATTCAGACTCAGTGTTTCCACTTGTATGTCATTGGACAGAACTAAGTAATAAAACTACTGGGATAATTTTTTTTCCAAATTTCTTTTTTTTAAATTTAATTTTATTATTTACTTAATTTTATGTGTTAGCTTGACTTGGTCATAGGGTGCTCAGATATTTGATTAAACATTATTTTTGGGTGTGTATGCATGGGTGTTTCAGGAAGAAATTGACATTTGAATCAGCAGACTGAGTAAAGCAGATCTCTCTCTATAGTGTGAGTGGGCATCATCCAACAACTGAAGGCCTGAATAGGGGGGAAAAAAGCAAAAAAAAAAAAAAAAGATAGAGGCAGGGAGAATTCACTCCCTCTGCCTTGCTGCTTGAGTTGAGACTTGGGTCTTCTCTCCTGCCCTCAGGCTGGGGTTGCACTATTGGCTTTCCTGGGTCTCAGGTCTTTGGACACTAACTGGAACTTACTGGCTCTCTGTTTCTCAGGCTTTTGGACCTGGACTACAACTAACACTGTTGGTTCTCCTGATTCTTAGGCTTTTGGACTGACACTGGAACTATACCACCAACTTTCTTGGATCTCCTGCTTGCAGATGGCCGATCATGGGACTTCTTAAATTCCATAATTGCGTGAGCCTATTCCTTATAATAAATCAGTCTCTCTCTATATCCACATACATACAGAGGTGTGTGTGTGTGTGTGTGTGTGTGTGTGTGTGTGTGTGTAGTTTTCAATCTTTCAATGTTGGGAAGGCCATACGCATTCACTACAACTTATGATGAGGTTACATCAGGATAAACCCATCATAAATTGAAAATATTGAAAGTCAAAATGCACTTTTGATTTAAACTATATGTTCAACTTATGATGGCTTTATCAGGACATAACTCCATCATAAGTTGAGGAATACACACACACACACACACACACACACACACACACACACACACACACACACATGTATCCTATAGGTTCTCTTTCCCTGTGGAAATCTGATTAATGCAGCTTCAAAGAAAGCGAGAAAATGTAATCTTTGTCTAGGGGTCATGTGTCCAACAAGAAGCACGTTATTTTTAAGAGGTTTTTCCTAGTAATTACGGAAATATGGAGAACAGATAATATAGTAAACTCTCAGCTTCTAATATACCTCTCTCCTCCCTTCCTCCCACACCACCCAAATGGAGTCAAGCATTTCAATGAAATTGTACAAAGTGGTCACTTCAAAGATTATAGTTGTGTTTCTATAAAACCAAATTACTTTTTGATTCAATGGACTAATTTAAGTGAAAGATTGGCTGGATTGGTTGATTTGGCCTTGTATAAAATGAGTTCAAAATCGAATTATATATTTTTTAGTAATCCCTTTTTTAATCCCTTAAGCAATTTATTATTTTATTTTATTTTATTTATTTTTATTTTTATCTTTTTTTATAGTACTTTTTTTATTGGTTATGAATATTCATGAGATACAAAGCTAATTGTCACAATAATCCACGTGGTAGTTGACTTTATATACTGGTACTGTCAACTGAGGAATTTGGAAAATAGTGAAGAAAAATGATTATAAGTTCATGTCTAGAGACATCTACTTGGCATAACAATAAAAGGCTTTACTTTTAGAGAATGAATTGAGATTTTATTAAAATAATTTAAATTAATCACATCACCTTTTCACATATTTCCACCAAATGAAAAGAAAAAGAAAAAGGAAAACAGAAGATTTGTCTTTGCAGTAAGGATCCAATTAGCAGACAAAACCACCAGCTAAATCAGTTTTCTGCTTTCATGTAGAAGAGAATTGGCTAATAATCAATTTAATTGTACATAAATGGGTCTGTTCAGAAGTAAAAATAAATTTGGCAGAAGTATATTTTATTCAGAAGTTTGAGCATGTGAGTTAGAGGAACAATGTTGATTTGAAATGAAATTACACATTCTCAAGTCTATGACTGTATAAGGGTACTTCAAAAAGTTTATAGAAAGATTTGTATTACCTTTTAATTCTATTTTTCCATGAACTTTTGAAATACCCTTGTAACAGGTTTTCAACACTTTGAATTGAACATTTCTTTTTCACACACACACACACACACACACACACACACATACACACACATTTTGAAATTTCATCTTCTGTGGACATACAATACCCAACCAGGCTTGGAGTTAGGAGTACTGGGTCCTGAGTCAGATCTTCCCTCAAGGAGCTTGGCCTTGGAGTCTTGTCTATGAACTGATGAAAGAATGGATGATTTCAAGGCGGTTGTTTCTAGGAATCTTTCTAGCTCTAGGATTCTTTGCTTCAGTGACTTTATGACTTGAATTTCCTGACAATTTACCCACCGTTTGGTGTAAGATAGAAGCGTCTGGTCCAAGGTGACACAAAATCCTCTGGCATCTCTGCTTGGTGCAACCCCGGCTCAGATTTGAAAATCTTTGCCTGTCGTGTGTGCAGAGTTACTTTGAATGTGCATGATTTCCCACTGCTGCCATTTAAATAACAGCAGGTTCAAGTGATTTGCAAACTGTCAGAAAAACGACCTCAGAAACCCCTATCATTTTCAGTGATTGTAGCTACACCCTTAGGCTAAAGCCACGGCAGAATTTTTTTAAAAAGCAAGGTAGATCCAAACTGACTAGCTTCCTCACTCCAGTCCGTTTTGTTAGAAACGCATTATTACCTGCATGCCTAAGAACTGTTCATTATAGCATTTGCTTTAGAATTTGATTATGAATCTCTTCTCCTAACTATCTGAAGGGCCTCTCCTCTGCCATCCCCCAAATATACTCAGGATATTGTCAACACACTTAACACAATTTGGAATTATTTTAATTGTTTCTTTCTTTTAAAAAATCTGACTCCTCTACCAGAATTCCATCTCTTTAAGGGTGGATACCAAGCCTATTTCATTTGACGTTATTTTCCCTTATACCTATACCAAAAATAGTGTCTGGCACAGAATGGGTGCTCAATACATACACGGTAAATGAGTGAATCAAGGAATAAATGGATAAAATTCAGAGGGAAAGCCTTAAGTGAAGGTATAGCAAGTAGTGTGGTTGGGGGCTAATAATTAAGCTATTTAATCCGTGCTACTGCATTATTCTCACATAGCCATGACCTTATACCAAGCTGGGCAAATTTCTGCCCAGCATTAAGTTCTTTTGTTTAACTCGGTTTCAAAGCACATCATTTTGCTCTCTGTGGTAATGTAATTTTTACTGTGCTATAGATTTCTAAATGCGTGCAAATGTACCCAAGATGGCTCATTTTGTCATCAATTCCTCAACTGCTGGCTTCCTAATCATTAACTAATTGTATCTGTGCTCTATTGACAACTTGGCCAACTTCTTGCTAATTTTTGCTGACACGATGAGGGCCTCGAGAACTAGGCTAACCTTCGGCTGTTCACTCACCAGCTACAGGTGGGAAGATAATCGATCAGGTTGGCCTTTGTGTTCAGGAAAACCTCATCAGCGTTCCAAATGATTCGTCTAATGAGGAATCATTAATTGACAATGGGCAGTTGGATAAAGAAGTTCCTTTGCTGAGGTTATGATTCTGCTAAAATAGACCAGATGCTTAAAAAAAACAGACACATGACTATAGGTGGATCTTGTGATGGGTTAAAACTATGCTCTAGCCTAAGGGAAGGAACTGCTGCTGATAATCACTTCCCTGTATTTCTGGTCTTGTGTGAATTTTATGTGAGATGGACGCACTATAAATCAACCACCACTAGTATTTCACAGTTATAATTTGTGAGATGTCTTCACAAGATTAGAGACTTAAAAATTTCTTTTTAGCATATTCATCATCAAAAAAACTTATACTTTGTGGTGAGAACATTTGAGCTCTCTTCTAGCCATTTGAGAACAATCATTAAATTATTGTTGATTACAGATGCCTACAACTACTACTGCATATCACTAGAACTTATTTTTCCTGTCTAGCTGTAATTTTGTGTTCACCATTAACCAACATCCCCCTATTCCCCTCTCCTTTCCCCTATCCTGACTCTAGTAACCACAATTCTACTCTCTATTTCTAGAAGTTCAGCTTTTATTTTTAGCTCTCATATATGAGTGAGAACATGTGGAATTTATCTTTCTGTGCCTGACTTATTTCACTTAACATAATGTCTTCCAGGCTCTTTTATGTTGCTACAAATGACAGGATTTTTTTTTTCATGGCTGAGTAGTATTCCATTGTGTGTATGTATGTGTGTTTGTGCGAGTGTGTATATACCACATTTCCTTTTTAAATCTTTTTTGGTTGTTGCCCAGTACAGGGATCCAAACCCTTGACCTTGGTATTATAACATCATGCTCTAACCAACTGAGCTAACCAGCCAGCCCATATCACATTTTCTTTATCCATTCATCTGTCTATGGACACCTAGGTTGATTTCATGTTTTGGCTGTTATAAGAAGTGCTGCAATAAAGAGGGGAGTGCAGATATCTCTTTGTTATGCTAATTTCTTTTCCTTTGGATAAATACCCACCAGTGGGATTGGTGGATAAAGGGATGTTGGTAATTGTTTATTTTCTTCAAAAAAAAAATAGCTGGGGCATGATAGGATTAAAACTATGAAGTGAGAGGCAAGAGCTTGTATTGAACTTTAAATATGATATGCCCATCAGCACTAATCAGCCTGGTTACACTTATATATTACTCTGTAGTAATGTCCATTCGTCCAACCAATATGTATTGAGTACCTTTTATAATGCAGGGGCTGTTCTGGTATACATGGATAACTGGTATGTTGATATACACATGGTTAAACATTGGTTAACAATAGATATAAAGGAACGTCTGCCCACTAGGAGCTTACCTTCCAATGGTGGAGAGAGATGATAAACAGGAAAGATAATAAATGAGTGAACTATATAACATTACAGGTAACAAACATTTTTTATTAAAAAGAAGAAAAATAGAGAAAGATTAAGGGAATCAGGAGTAAGATGGGTGATATAGGATTTTAACAGAGTTAACAAACTGATCTAAGATGTGCAAGTATAACTGATTACTATGTTGGCAATATAATATACAAATCAGCATGTGTTTTTAAGTATTAAAAAGACAATGGATTGGACATGTATCTATATATTTATAAATTTCATTAATTAGGAATTCTTGATATTCCTCTAATTGCTTATTTTCTGGGAAGTTGGTGTGGAAGGGTGTTGGCTGGTATTAATATGAGCTCAGCACTCTTCTCAAGTGAACATGTCAAGGCAACAGTAGGGGAGAGGCACCCACACTGATGAATTACACTATTTAAAAGAGCTGAATTATGGGGATCTGATGTGAAAACACCATGGATCAAGCAGGAACTATGGGAAAATGAAATCCATTTTGGCTGAGCTGATCAATTACCAGAAACAAATAATCTGGCATCTAATATCCAAACAAGAAATAAAATTGGGGGCCGGCCCTGTGGCTCACTCTGGAGAGTGTGGCACTGGTAGCGCCGAGGCTGTGGGTTCAGATCCTATATAGGGATGGCCGGTGTGCTCACTGGCTGAGCGTGGTGCAGACAACACCATGCCAAGGGTTGCGATCCCCTTACTGGTCAAAAAGAGAACAATAAATAAATAAATAAATAAAGAAAGAAAGAAAGAAAGAAAGAAAGAAAGAAAGAAAGAAAGAAAGAAAGAAAGAAGTAAAATTGGTGCCCAACTTAGTTTCAGGAGTGTTTTCTATCCTTGGCTGCTGGACCCACCTTGGGACTGAAGTGTAGCATCAGGGTTGTCATGCTCTTTTGGGACTTCACATCACATAGCTATTTCTCATTGTGCATACCCTTGGAAAATATAGAAAAAATCATGAAGAATAAAAAAGCTATCATATTTTGCTACGCAGAAAAAATTTACTAAGGTATTTTCATGTATTTTTCAAGATTTTTTAAAAATAGATAAGTTGATTGTGTATTATTCTGAGCTTAGTTTACAAGTGCCTTGAACTTAATATGTATTCAATGAGCACTGGTTCAATGAATATATTGCTATGGATTGATTAAATTGTGTGATCACAAATTGTCTAAGTGCATTTGGTAAATTTAATTTCCTTTTTATGTAAACTTTTGGGAAGTCTGTTAAATGAACTCATATGTAGAGGTGTCATTATAATTGTTTTTCAACTGTGCAGAATCCCAACAAATTTGCACTTGTGGCAAAACTGAAAAACACATGACAATGATGAATTTCTAGGCTCGGCAACTTATTAACTGGTGAAAACAAATGCTGCACAGGTACTTACCTAGAAACATTTGTACTCACTCAAAAAGTTGTTATCTTCTTCAGTAAAAAGTAGGCAAATGGGATTTCCTTAGAATTTACTGCTCATTATGTTTCCAGTATTTTCTCCACAATGTGGCTAACACAATTAATATAAATTGAATTTTTGCACATCACCTCTACAGGAAACCAGCTCAACCTGGTTTGCCTGGGACTGTTCTGTTTTTAAAACTGAGAATTCCTATTCCAGAACCCCTCAATCCCGACAAAACAAGGTGATTGATCGCACAATAGCATACCTAGAAGTTTTATTGTCTATCTCATATCTCTTGACCAATCAATCAATGAATTAATTGGTCTATTTATCTGTTATCGTTTTATAATGTATAGATATGATTACGGTAACACTGTACTTGAATTTATTTTTATTTTAAATGATGGCAAGTGTGATAGCACTACAATTGATGCTGTGCTTCTAACAGGACTACTTGTTTGAAAAGAGTCCCCTTTAAAATGAGACTGAATTCAGTTTACTTCTTTTAGAGTTCTGGGCTGGTAGGGGGGCGGGCCAGCATAAAGAGGGCAGGTCCTGAAGCTAGCCTGCCATTCTTCTGCCCCTGGAACCCTGTAGGTGGAGCCCTCTGCTAATTTCTATGGTCTCTCCACACAGATTGACTTCCTTTGGGTTGATGATGATTGATTATGGTGGTTTCTTCATTACTTTAAACCTAATCAGTGCTTGGAGTAATTTGAGTAATGATTGCTCATTATTGGCAATTGTGAAGTTTAAGTCTTTCTTTATTTGGCTTCACAAGGCAGCCAGTCGGGAAATACTGAGAAACATCCCAGTTCACACACATTTTCAAGGAGAGAGTGGGAATAAATGATTCACAAAGCTCAGTGATGGACAGGAAGTCATGAAGGGTTTGCAGAAGTTATATTACATATTTTCTTGGCAGGAAACAGTGACAGTTCCCACTAGATCAAATGTGATAATCAAAGAGACGGTTCTTACTGGATGTGAAACCCATTCAGCCTTTTACTGAAATTCCCAAGTTCAATAAATCACGTTGTTTCGTATCATATTGTTATGCCACCCTGTCTTATAAATGAAGATCTATGATTCTCTAACCAATTTGCTATTGTTAAGAAAAGATAATTAATGATACTACCATACAAACCAATGCATTTTACATTATACCTTATTAGACGGTGCATTTTAAAGGTGTTTCCCACACTCACTTCAGTTAAATCAAGATTAAAAGTAAGTTTGCTTGTATTGGTTGATTGATTTTCAGCCTTAAAATGGGCTGTGCACGAGGGAGACATTTTAGACTGTTCAGCAAATAAATAATTTGCAAAGTCATTAGATACCTAAGGATATTACACATAGTGTGTTTATTAAATTATGTTCCAATAATGTTTGAAGACTTAACCATGAGTTCATGAGAGAAAATAAAATCCAAAAGATTGCATTCACAGTCTAAAATTGCAGGTAATATTTTTGCTTGTTTGTTTTTTGGGTGTTTATAAATGATGAGGCTAACACTGACAGTTGTAAAGGCTTTAACAGTTTTAGACCACCATAAACAAAGCTATTATACATTAGAAAAGTTTCAATTTGATCGTTACATTTAAAGTATTTCTGGTTTTATGTCCAAAGTGTACATTATAAAAAGTATCAAGTATTTATTTAAAGGTATAAAAGTATATTTGAACAGATATTTTTGGATAGTATATTCATAGATGTCAGTTCTTCCAAGCATAAGTTAAAATTTAACCCAGTCTCAATTTTAAACATCAAAATTTTGTTCTAGTGATAAATTTGTTTTAAATTTTACGTTAAAGAATAGAAATGCAAACATAAATAAATGAAATGGAAGGGAGGCAAGCTTTCCCAGGCATCAAAAACCTATTGTACAGCTAGCTTTATAATTAAAGTAGTATTGAAATTCTCTACTAATAAATAAACAACCAAAGTAAGAGAATAGAGAATTGAGACAGAAACTTATTTGCATATGAGAATGTATTGAACAACAAAATTTGGCATCAAAATTAAGTAGAGAAAAGGTGTATTTTTTCACAGAATGCCTTGAGATATCTAAAACACCTTTTGGACTGGATCAATTCTTCAGAACTTATGCCAGGATAAATTCTAGGTGAATGATGTAACAGAGGAAAAATGGGTGAATTCCTTTACAACATGGGAGAGGGGGAAATTTTCATAACTATGACTTTAAAGCTGGAAGTAATGAGAAAAAAAAGTGATAAATCTGATTACTACACATACACATTATAAAACATGCCATAATCAAAGTAAAAAGATAAATAACAAACAGGAAACATTTACAGTTTACATGTCAGAGAGTTCATTCTCAAGTAGCTCGTAAAAATGGAGAGATAAATGACTAATTACCCATGAAAGGGCTAGTTATCTGAATAAAAATTTCACGGAATAAGAAATGCAAATAGCCCTTAGCCTTAAGAAAATATTCTCAAAGTAAATGAATACTAAAACTAAGTTGAAGCTTTTTACCCATGAGATTAGCAAAAAGCAAAAGCTTGACAATACTCTCTGCTGGAGAGGCTGTGGGTAAACAGTCACTCTCATACTTTGATGGGGACAATGTGAAATAGTCACCTTGTTTAAAGAAATATTGGCAACATGTAGCAAAATTGCATATGCATTTACCCTCTGACCCAGGAATCTCCTGTCTAAGAATTTATACATTGACCATTACAAAACAGAACAAAAAACAAACACAAAAAAGGCTATTTAATAGCACTATGCACTACTATTTTTATGTGTGTGTGTGGTTACATTTCTATTCCACCTGGTATCCAGTCTGACTTAGGCATCAGCATTGTTGAAATATTTGTTATCGCATTTTATGGTTTAAAGTTACTTTTGGTTGCAATATTTAATTAAACTCAAAATCATTTTTCTATTTTTAATTTATTTTCTTTTGATTGGGGTAAAATTCTTAAACATAATTAACATTTTAAAGTGGGCAATTTAGTGTCATTTAGTACATTTATAATGTGCAACCATCACTTCTCTCTAACGTCAAAACCTTTTATCATCCCTCAAAAAAAAAAAAAAAAAAACCCATACTCATTAATCAGCCACTCCTTATGGAATTTTTAAAAAATTAAAGAAAGAAAACTGAGCTGGGATGGATTCATTGATTGCAATGCCACAGTCCCTTTGTACTGGCTCATCATGAGTAAACAATGGATGATTGTGCGGATCCTTAGCATGGATATTGTAGAGGCAGAGTTAGGCAATGGCATTGGTTGATGATGAGGAAAGCTGGAATCATAGGCACTTGGTAAAGAAAGGACTTGCACACTGAGAACATGAAAGTTTCTCTAAGATTGTATCATCTAGTATGCTTAGGAACCAGACAGGCTGGGTTCAAACCCATTTTTGTCTCTTATTAACTCTGTGATCTTGGGCAGATTATTGAACCTATCTGAGGCTCTACTCTTCATCTGTAGAACAGAGAGAGATATAAGCAGAAAGAAGAAGTGAGTCACTTTAATCAATCTATATGAGTAGTGAAAAGAAAATATTAATATTCATGAGATCCATTCTTTTCTCTTTTTCTCCTTTCTTGTGGCATCTAGAACAGCTTCACCTATCAGCATGAAGACATCTTCAGCACATCACCATATATATAACTCTTATTGTGCTTATTTATTTAAACAAGTATCTGACTCTCTTTAGTAAATTGTCATACCCTTCAGGGTAAGAACCATATTTTATTTATCTCTGGAACACAGTAGCCACAAGTTGCTATTCAACTCAATTTTTTTTCTTAAATAAGACAATGCATCTGTAAATGGCCTGATATCTGATTCATTTTATTCCAATAAGAAGGAGAACCAGAAACAAAAACAAAAACAAAAACAAACGTAACATATTAAGCATAGACCATGTAATATCACTTTGTTCCATTGAAAGCAGTTAAGTTCTTGGTGAAATTTTGTTCAAAGAGATGAGTGAGGCATCCATTTATCTGCATTCCCTTTGTAACCATCTGAGGCATGTGTAGGAGCAAAGTCAAGACCACTCACCCTGACTGTCTGAGTTGATATCTAACAGCCAAAGGCTCACTGTCAAAAACATGCTGAATAAATAGATGCTGCAAAACCAAAAGTCTGTGTGAACTGTGAACCTGACCTTATCACACTGGGCCATAGGAACCCTTGTGCTGAAAGATGCTGCCCTCTTAGAGTTTCAGAAACCATCCTGCTGCATGCTGAAGGCTACAATTTGTTCAAGATAGAATTAGAGCAACTAGGATGAATTAAAAAAAAAAAAACCTGCTATTTTTGGAATATTTTACTTCAGAAAAGTAAAGCAGTACATTGTTCTAATATTTTAATATTGTAATAGCAGAATAATTTCATCATTTGAATGTAGGTCAGACACTGCAAAAAACAACAACAACAACAAAAAAACCCCCAGCAGCTTCTGACTGAAATGTTCATGTACTTACTTTTTAAGTTTCACCTCTGGGTTTCAAGCTGCTCCCCAAGGTCTTAAGCCCCTTTCCGAAGCCCTCCTCTAGAGGAGAGTTACTGTTGCTATGTAGACCTATTTCTGGCACAAACATGTGGAAATTGAGACTTCAGAGGGCTGGCTTAGGCAAATCCAGTGGCTGGAATTGTTCAGTAGAGAAGGGTTATAAAACCCTGGTAGCTAAGCATGCTCAGTCAAGTGAAATTTATCCTTTGAATGACCTTTGACTAGAGGTGCTAAAGAGCACAGAATATTCCTGAATGTGTCTAGTGCATGTGATAAGATTTGACCAACGAACATGCTCCAAAAAGAGACCAACTGAGCACGTGCAAGAGTATGTTATATTACAGGGAACTACTCTCTTAGTTGAATATTAATTAGATATCATGAATATGTATTAGATAGCCAAAGTATAAAAGCTGAATCCTGGTAGGAGGTGGAATTGTTTACTCACTCTCCTGGGGCCAGCCCGCATGCTGGCTGAAATATGTTTGCATTACTTTTGTGTTGAGCTTACTTTTAGAAGGTGACTGCTTACTCTCTTCAGTCAGCCTGCACTCTGCACTAAACTTTTAAGTGTGCATTTCTCAGTTTTGCATTATACCTGATGTGGGCCCTGCTCAGTATCTGGAGCTAGTACCACACTCTGTGTGGAAACTGAATTTATCTGTTACATCAAACCTGTTTTCATCTTCTACTGTGACTCTGCTCTTGAATTCTTTCCTGTGGTGGAGTCAAGAACCTGGTAAGAGGATGGGGTGGGTCGAGGCTGGCTATCAGGCCACTGCAGACCTTCTCCTCCAACATCAATATTACACTTTGAAATTTAAAATATCTGCTCTTTTAAAGCACCATTAAAGAAATAAAAATATGAGCAGCAGACTGGCAGAAAATATTACAAACATATATAAGTGAAATGTATCCAGAATGTAAAAGTAACATATACATCTAAATAATAAAATAGACAATCCAATAAAAATGGGCCAAAGATTGAAAAGATACTTTATAGTGGAAGTTACGTAAATTACTAACAAAGACAAGGAAAGATGCTCAGCATTGTTAATCTTCAGGGTAATGCAAAGTAAAACTGCAATAAGATACTCCTGCATACACACTAAAGTGGCTAAAATTAAAAAGACTGACACTACCAAGCGTTGGTGAGGTTCTTATGGGTATTTAAGATGCTAAAACTACTTTAGAACAGTTTGGCAACTTTTTTGTAAAGTTAAATGTAAACATGTCATATGGCCCAGCAAGTCCACTCCTTGCTGTTTATGGAAGAGAAATAAAATATATGTTCAACATGAAGACTAGCATGTCAATATTCACAGCAGCCTTATTCATAATTGCAGTACTGAGAACCACCCAAATGTCCATCAACAGGTGAAAGGATACAAATCCATAAAATGAAATAGTACTTAGTAATGAAAAGAAATGAATGTTTAATACATGCAACATTGTGGGAGAATCTTAAATACATTTTGCTGAGCAAAAATCTGGATGCAAAAGAGTACTATACTGTATTAATCAGGGTTCTTCAGAAAAACAGAAACAATAGGAAATATCTCCATATATATCTATCTAAATATGTCTATCTGTAAAGACATTTATTATAAGGAATTGGCTCACACTATTATGGAGGCTAAGAAGTGCTATGGTTTGCACTCTGCAAGCTTGAGACCCATAAAAGTCAGTGGTATAATTCCAGTCTGGGTCCAAAGGCCTGAGGGTCAGGCGAGCCAGTGATATGAATCCCAGTCCAAGGTCAGGAGAAGACCCATGTCCCAGCTCTAGCAGCCAGGCAGAGAGAGTGAATTCTCCCTTCCTCCACCATTTTGTTTTATTCAGGCCCTCAATGGATTGAATGATGCCCATTCTCATTGGAGAGAGCAATCTACTGAGTCCACTCATTCAAATGCTAATTTTAGAAACACCCAGAAATAATGTTTAACCTGGGCACCCTTTGGCTCGGTTAGTTGTCACATCACAAGCACATGCTGTATGATTCCAACTATGTGGTTCTTCAGAAAAAAGGAAATTTAATTCATAGAGTCAGACACCAGAGTTACTTAGGGCTCTGCATGTTGGAGAAAAAGAATGCGAAGGGACACAGGGAACATTTTAGGGTAATGAAAACACCATATATCTTGATTATGGTGCTAACTACATAAGGGTATATGTTCACCAAAACTCATTGAACTGCATATTTGGAATCTTATGTAAATTATACTTCAAAAAACTTAATTAAATAGAAAACATTCTTGCATTTTAGCAAATGCTAATAATATTCTTAAGTAAAATTCTCTCTCCCAATGACTCTTATTCACTAACTAGTAAAATTTTGTATACACAGCTACATTGACTTTGCTCAAAATGAAGTGAAAATGTTTCAGAGTTTTAGTACTTTCTAAGTTATTAGTTTTTCTTGCTAAACTCAAATGTATATAGTCTATGAATTGTAGATCAAAAAGCTACATTTTGCCATTGGATGGACATTATCTATTATCCTAGTTAAAATAAATTAAGCAGAAATGGTTAGTTTTAGAAATGCTCATAAATCAAATATTCAAAATAGAAAAAAAATTGTTGTGGTGGGTTCTAAAGTGATTTTTATTACTTATTTATTTTTTTCTGAAAAAAATTTAAGATTATGAATCAAAATAATTCACATAGCTTTTAAATATTAACCAGTGAGAATAAACTTAATTAAAATTTCTCTATATTTTATATGGAAACTATATTTGTTATTAAATGTTCAACATTAAATAAATTGTTCCACAAATGCTTTAATAAATTTATTTTTATATTTGAAAAATAGTAATTGTAACCACTATGTTGTCACAATAAATATTTATGATGTGACACTAAGTGAAGAGAAAACAAAATTATAAAATAGTACAGGCAGTACCATTGTATAAACTTGAATGCACATTAATAACATGTACATTAATAACTAAATTAAGTAACATACTTTTATTTTATGCAAAAGTAAAAACAGTTTTTGTATTGTTTAGCGAATTGTAGGTACTTTTTGTGTTTTCTGTTTTACAAACTTTATTTACAGTTATATGATTTTTATCCTATAAATGATACAGAATGCAAAATATTTGGTATGCAGTGGCACTTATGGAAGGTTAGTTCCTTTCAAGTTTCAAAAGCTTGGAAATATAAACCCAAGTCTTATGTCAATCAATACTGGGTTTGAATCCTTCTGGAGCAGTTTAATGGCTCCATGGTTTGGGGCATGTTAACTAAACTATCTAATTCTCAGTTTCCTAAGCCATGGAATGAGGCTAGTAATAGCCTCTATGACAGAATGCCATTGTGAAGATTAAATGAGATAAGGCACTTAGAAAAAGGCATATCACACAGTGAGTGCTCAATAAATTTATGTAAGAGCAATAATATTAAAAGCAATGGTAATAACGGGAGCAGGAAAGATGTAAAAAAATGCAGCAGCACTTTGTACAAGAAATTAAATAGGGATTAGAAATATTCTAATCATAATTTCCCTCGAAGTTTAACTTTACCATAATTGGTGTGTATAAAGAATCACCTCCTGTTTCCAGTTCCAAAACACTTGATTAGGAATAGCATAATGCTAGACTTTGCTATGCTATAGAGAGGCACCATAAACTCACATTGTGATAAAGTTCTTTGTCATGAATCCAGAAAGATAAGCAGCAGACAAGATTCCCAGTGGGAATACATTTTGTGATTTGTAATGAATTTCAATGGAATTTTGTAGGAATTGTGGACCTAAATGGTTTATATTGAAAAATGGCTACCTATTATGTTAAAAAAAAATCTTCATCCTTAAGATGAGTAGATGTGATCTGAGAGTCACTCAAAGTGATTCATAAACGTTTCTGGCGCTTGCAGAGTGCAAATGCACTTGCCTGTTCACCACGTGAGCACATTTAAGCCACCGATGCAGCCCCGGCCGCGCTGCTTCATCCTCATTATTTGTGATTCAGAAAGTGATGCAGCTGAAGTCTAACTTCAGAGTTCCCAAGCCCTCAATTTGTGAAAGGGTCAGAGTGCTCCTGATTCTACAGTCTGGGAAAAAAAAATTGTTTAGAATTATAGGAATGATTAATTGTTTTTTTCATCATCATTATTAGTTTATTTTGATTATTTCTGGAAAAAGGGGATAAGGAATAAACACTGCTCTAAACACAAGATTCCTCCTGCTAATGAGTATCTTGATGTGATAACTAAGATTTAAAACGCAATTAATTGCCAACAATTGTGGCTCTTGGTCTCACTGAGCACTGTCACAGGTAAGGAAGGTTCAGGTGAGAGAAGACCTGCCTTATTCCTTAAGCAGAGCTCATATTCATTTTTTCCTTTCCAACTCCAAAAGAAAAAGAAAAGTCTTTTCTAAATGTTACTTAAGTCTGAATATTGTGGCCCCGTGAATTCATCCTAAAAGTGGAGAGCACTTTGACTTTGGCAACCATGTTGGTTCATCCAAGGAGTGGCCTGTGTGAAAATACAGTCATTTCTGAGGAAGCAGAGGACAGATTGTTGACAAAACTCATTCTTGGTTATGATTTCTGTGCTCAGAATCAAGCTTTATTACTGTTGGAGGGGAGTACCTAAATCAGCATCAGTTAGTGTTGGCTTTTCTAATATTTATAAAAGCAGAATTCTAACAAACAGAAACATGCTTAGGAAACACACCGCTAAGAACTACAACAGCAGGATACCAAATTACCTCTGAATGGCATTTTTCTTTTGTCCCTTAGCTATCACATTTCTTACTATAAGCAGAAATATTTTATTATCATTATAATTATTTAAATTTAAATGTTAAAATTAAAATTTAAGTTTAAATGTTATCAATTATCAATATAATTACGATATCATTATCAAACTTACGTTTATCAGAGACATCAACTGTTTCTCTTTTTGTCTTTGTTTCTGAAGTTGCATGTCCAGGGACCCAGGATTACCTGATGGGGGCCATTCTCCAGTTCTCAGGTCTGATCTGCACAAGCGGGAGTTACAGAGATATTGCCATTGGGGAAAGGGCAAACTCTGGATCCAAACTAAAGTCAGTTTTAATCAAACTTACTATTTTTCCCTTAAAACTAGCATTTCCTCTTTACCCTTGTAACTAATCCCTTTTTTCTTTGCTTCCATAAAATATGGAAAATATTACACAAACCATAATTAACAAATAGTTACTCATATTTCATGACTTAGGAAATTAATTAATTAATGTTTAATGAATAAATATGCTGAACACAACATGGCATAGTTACATTGTCTACATGCATATCCAGGGAATTTAAATATCTTCTTACCTTTCCTTCCCAACACTTCCTAAAAATAAATAAACAAGTAAATAAGTAGCCTGTACAGAACATGTCAAGTTTTAACTCCTGCTTTAAACAAATTAAAGCTTCAAACTGTTTGACATTTGTCTATCTCCCGTCTTGATAACGATAAGCTGTGGGAAGCAAACTTTTTACCTGAGGTGGATTTGAGGATGGTGATTCAAGCCATTTCTACCACTATCTTTATCAGCTTTAGCCAAAATTAGTTGTTAGTGCTTGCTGTGAGGTCAAGGCAATCAGCCTCTGAGAATGACACAATATCTTACAGTATGTCACAAAATTCTACCCTAGGACTAGTCTGCCATTTATATTAAATGGCAATAAAACTCTGCAATGTTCAAAAATTGTTTGGATTAATAAAACTGCTCTCCAGTCTTCTTTCTTGATTCCTAGTTGATTGATGCAGAGATCAAGTTTAAGCCTTGAAGCACTCAGAAACCACAAGGCACAAAGCTACTTCCTCAAGAGAATTGAGGCATTTTTGCAAACTATTTCCAAATGGTGCACCTCAGCTAACCCTGCTCAAAATGCAACCATATTAGCAGGTGGAAGCAGTTTAGTATGGCATACTTCCTTTGTCAAGCGTCAAAGAATGATTTTGAATCACAAGTGCCACAAAGCACTTGTAAACATCACCAATTAGGGATTAAAATATTACATTCAGCAGATCTTTGAGCATTTTTCCAACATGGGCACAGAACTTTACCTGAGATGAAACTAACTTAATCTCATCACTGGCCAAATGAGGCAAAGGTCCATCCCTGTCCAAAATGAGAGTTCAGATTCTATGAATTTCTACCCCTTTTCTAGAGGTACTGCTTACCTCAAATTTGCCAGATCATAAAATATACCTGGAACACCTGTTAACAAACATAATTTACCTGGACTACCCATGTGAGAATGTCCAGAATGAGTCTGAGAATAGGCATCTTTACCAAGAGCCCCAGAAGACAAGTTTCAGAAAATCAGTCCTGGAAAATCTCATCACATCATTGTCAAATGATTTCTAATTAGAAGATAAGAAATGACTATAACTCTTATCCAATCCCAGTAAAAAGAAAGGACTTTAAACGGCAGCAAGAAAAATGCAGGATAAGGGTGAGCAAATTAACAGTATTTTAAAAACTGAAAACATGGAATCTTTTAAAATGGGAAGGGTAATCATTCAAATGTAAACATTTTATATATTAGGTCTCATCTTTTAAAACTCTAAACTCGTAAAACACAGTGATATCATAAAATAAGAATCATTAATTTGAAATTACATAGTGCAAGTCCCACCCCTTATCCACTGCTTTCAAAACCAGGTAAAAACCATAATAAGGGCAAAATAAAAATATCAAACACTGATAATTTTGTAAAAATCACCAACATAGAGAAAAAACACAACAACTGGATGAATTTGCTTGGCGAGAACAGAGTTTCAGGAAGCAGGGGAAATAAGATGTAGAATATGCATGCGTCAAGAGATGTAAGATGATATGTACCTACAAAATCACAACACCAGATCTCAGAAACAAAAACATAAACATTAAAATAAACATGACAATTAATCTTAGGGTTAATATGTAGTTACAAGATAGAGTTCAACTAATTCTCCTAAAAAAGGAGCAAGCAAAAGTTTAAAAAGATGGAAAATTACCTAAGAGTTATGGAGGACAGATTCTGACACCCATCTCATAGGAATTACAGACAAGAGAACCTAGAGAAAATTCAGGTAAGAGAAGGGTAAAATAATAATAGACAAATTGATCCAGAACAGAAATGACTTATGAATCCCCAGTTTAAGAAGGGGTATTGAGTGCTAAGCAGAATGAATAAACAATTTGCTTCTGAACAAACAAAAAGCTTATGCACCTAAACATTCCTGCATTAAACATTCCTGCATAAAATTTCATAGACATAATCAAGAAAAAGAAAAATGGAGGAGGAGGAGGGGAAAGAGAAGAAGAAGATGAGGAAGAAAAATAAAACAACTAAAAGTTTATTTCAAAAAGACAAACACAAACGTAAAACAAAGTTTCTTGAAGTGAAAGAGAATGCTCTTGACATCAGACTTTAATCAGTGTCGCTAAATGCAAGAAGAGATTAAACAATCATCAAAGTCCTCAAGGAACATAATCTGGAGCTTATTGCTCTAGGTCCTGCCACATTATTTCTCAAATATGAGGGCAAAGTAAAATAAAACAATACCAGGTATATGGGTATACATAAGCAATATATCCTTAGACCCTCTCTAAAAGAAATACTTGGAGATATACTCAATAAGAAGTTAAATGGAACCTAGAAGAAGATGTAATATATAGGAAATAATAAATATTAATCAAATCTCAGTGTAAATAAATGTTGATTTTTCAATAAGAAGTAATGATAGTTTAGAACTAAAATGACAGACAACATAAATAGGGTAGGCAACTAGAATAAGAATTTAGCATATAAAATTGGACTAAGAGTCTTAATTGATTTAGGGAAGATATGTAGCTAAAAACTCTAAAATTTGTGTAAATTTGTGTAAAAATAGATTTTTAAAAATTTTCTGAGTAATTACTAAAATAGAAATAAAAACTTTATAATCAGTATTCATAAAATGAATGAATGAACTATATTCACCCATTTGGGAACAAAAATTGAGTAATGAAATAAAATCTAGCTACACACTGAACAACTATTCACATCTAAACAGGGGGTAGAAAATATATACCAAGCAAACAAAATAGCATAGGGGTAGCAATATTTATTTCCGAAAAAAGCATAAATTTCAGGGTTTTGAAAGGGTGAAGGAGTAATATTTTGAATAGATTAAAGAAAAATTAGGTACTAATTGACAAAAAGGAGAAAAAAGAGAATCTAAAACCTATACATTAAAAAACATTCAATTCTAAATATTATTGAATTAAAGACCCTATTTAAAGCATAATATAGAATTGATTTTGGAAAAAAATGTGAACACTACCTTACACAAATCTGTGGAATGAGACCAAAGAGGTTTTCAGAGGACAAGCTAGCCTTTCATGTATTTTTTTAATAAAAATAAGAAGATAAAAATTAGACAAATACTATACAGTAATGAAAAAAATGAATGATTGGAACTACACATATAAATGAATCTCACAAGCAAAATGTTGGGCAGAAAAAAATAAGACTCAAGATTCATGTATATATTACATAGCATAGTATATATAACATGTTGTATAATGTATATTTAGTTTTTATTATATAATTTTAGTGTTTTTCATATATAAATTACTAAAAAGGCAATTAAAAACAAATTTAACTAGCTTCTAACTCATGAGGCCAGGAAAAATATAACAAAGAATAAATTGGTGTTATGATTTAGGACAGAGGCAAAAACTTTTTTAAAATTAAAGAAAACATGTCCATTGCTTTTTTGCTAGCCATTCCATTTATGATATCCACTCTAGAATACACTAGCACATATGCGTAAGCAGTAGGGTCTCCAGGTAGAGTACAGGGTGCCTGTTAAGTGTGAATTTCAGGTAAACAATAATTTTTTCGTATGTGTCACATAATATTATTATTTGCTAAATCCAGTAACCCTAAAAACAGTATCCCTGTGCATTCATTGCAGTGTTATTGGTAGTGGTGAAAAAAATTTATCGCAATTTAAGTGTTTACCAGCAACAAGATAATTAGATGGCATAGATGGCATGTAAATATTATAAAATATTATGTAACCATAAAGAAGTATGAGTTGTACTATAGGCAATATCATAGACAAAATCACTAAGACATTTTTAATCTAAAAACAAATTAAAGGTAAAACTCAGCCATACAACAATATTACCTATTTCCCATGGGTCCTTGTCTATGGTATGCATATGCATAAGAAAAGGCTTGAAGGGTATACATACCTGTGGGGGGCAGCAGTGGCTTCTCTTGAAGGAAAGGTGGTGAGTGGTGGGTGGGGGGAGGTGGTTAATCACAGAAAAATGAATTACATATTATTACTAACAGGAATACAAATAAATCAAAGCAGTGGATTAATAAGAAATGCATATTTTAAAGGGAAGCCAAGCAATATTATGTGAGCTCATAATAATAAAATGGTGCTTCAAATAGTGCACTGCTTTAAATAAAGCAATATTGATTTCTAAAGAATAAAACTATGATAATAGTACTTCCCAGTTTGTCACTATTTACATGTCCCATTTTGGGATGCGAAAACTAGGATATGGCTAATAAAAGTAATATGATACATCTTCAAAGCTCATCAGGGAGAATTCAGTCTACTAAAGTACCTGTGTCCCTTCTACATATATGGCTAGCTGTAAAATGTTAGAAGAATCAGAAGTCTGGTGGGAATGAATTATCACCACTCAAAAGTAAAACATCAAATGGGAAGAAGATTTACACATTAGGTCGACTGTAGAAAAACAAAATAAATGCAAATTATTTATTGATAAACCATCTTGATTCAGTGCCAAAGTTGTAAATAAGCAGGAAAGAAAGGCCTCAGGATTTGAAGGAACAAACCCAGTGGCTCAGAGAACCATCCTCTCCATGTTGAGTTATGAGCGTGTACAGCATTGAGTCTCTTTCATGAGCAATTTATTGACTGCTCACCACTAAGTGCTGAGAACTGTCTCCATGTTGTAGATTCAGCAGTGAACAAGTCAGGGACAAGTATATCCTCTACTTCGTGAAACTACTAGTGATGATGTCTTTTAAGTAAAGATTAAAAATATTAATAATTTTTTTAATATACCTCACAACCGGTCAAGGTGACCTGCTCCCACAAAGGGAAAAACCACACCTCAAATTTAAAATACTATTCCTGCTTGAGTTGCCAGAATGAGAGCTGAGTGGCAGAATATCAGAGCAGGTAAGCAGAAAGAACTTTGTCATCCGAACTGCTGTTACATGTGCATGGTTTAGTGCCGTGGTATCCTAAGAAAGCGGTAATCTTAAATCAATAATCTTCATCTATATCGAATCTGAAACAAATACCTACTTACTTTTTGAGCTCATTATCTTGGAACAGTAACACCCGACTTGAAGGGTTATTGTGAAATCTGACATGTGATGATGCATGTCAGATTACTTGAAACATATAAAGGAGTATACAAACACATTGCCTTGTTTTGAATCGATGAGCTTTCTTCCTAAATCTTCTTCCTACTGAAATCTGATTCTTTAGTCTATGGCTTGTGCACATAAATGTAGCTGTTAGAGGAAAGATTTATAAAAGGAAGCAGTTACTTATTTTTTTAAACTTACTTCAGTTATAGCAAGATCCCTCTTAAGATATGGTATCATTTTAACTACAGCTGTGTGCTTATATTTAAGAGGAATCTGCCCTGAGGATTGTGGTTACATAAGACATCTCATGTTTAATATTTATTTATGGGGTCTAGGCAAATTCTCATGGAACCATTTTAATGCCAACTCAAACTTGTTGAACCAAGCATTCATAAGAATCTTTTACTCAGATAAATTGCTTAATTCACTGGCATGAACAAGAAAATATCTTTTCCAAATTAAGTTTTCTTAGCAGGAACTATATATTTTTAAATCTCAAAAGCAATCAACTGATTTTATAAATAACACTAATATTTTCTTTCACAGAAACATTACCACACACATCACCCACTGAATTAGGGACCTAAAATCCTGTTTAAGAATAAGTACCTAGATGAGAATATTTGCTAGAATAGTGGAGGTGTTAAATGGGCCACATTTTATCATTTTGAGCCAGGCCTCCCCTCTTCTCTCTCCCAGGAATGTGTGTGAACTGTGAATTAAAGAAAGTATGTGTTCCTTCTGGGTGACTGAGCAGGTATTTCCCTGCTGATTCAGGGTACTTTGCTATGCACTTAAGTTTTGTAATAGCAAGTCCAGAATTGTATCATTCCCTTCTTTTGCAATACACTGGCTGCTCTTGAAAATTACTTTTCCACAAGAAGCTAAGCTTTGCAAAGGGTGAGCTGGAATGAAAGATTGAGGGTACATTTGAAACATTATTTACACAATTAATACAATCATTAAACGTAAGATGGATTCTTCCTGAATTCATCCCATGCCTACTGCGGAAACGGCACTGAATATTTACTGCATAAAAAATGAATTTAGTTTTTTGCTAGTTTATTTAATGCATATTGAGTGCCTGCTAAGGGATATGGGGTAGGTTCTGAGAGATTTAAAGATGAATAAAAATGAGTAAGTATGAAATAGTGTCCCTAAACAAGTGTATCATTAATAAAAATGTGGCACTGAAATGTAACACTTCTGAATTTGACTTAATGATCACATCTTGACCAACCTTTGAGATGTTTTTTGCTTCTACTGTCCTAGGTTCTTACCCAAGGAAATGTAGGAACTTTCTAGGTCAGTGTGCAGACTCAGAAAAAAGGAGGCATAATCTTTGTGCTTCCAAAAGTCACTGCACTGCAGCCTCTTTAAATTAAGTTCGGAAGACTCTCTTGTTGTCTTTATAGCTACACATAGATAAAGCCCAATTTGTTTGAAATTTCAGTTAGCATTTGCCTTGATGAGTATTTGACATACTATTACTTAAACTAATTCCCCTGCCAGGTCTTTGGGAGAATTCTACTCAGTGCCAAACATTCTGTTAAAATCCTGCTTCCCGAGCCTGTGCATTCCAAACGGGAGAATGTGAGCAGCTGCTTCCCATGGCTGAGGAGAGGAGCGGCCTTCTGTGTCCTGGCTGGAGTTTTATGCTGTTTGTATGGACCCCAAAGCCCTCCCATCAGATGCATCTACTAGTGATTTTCATAAATCCTAACATATCTTTAGAACGCTAACAGTATCTTAAGCACTTTCAAATAAATTATCTCATTGGAGACCCCAAAAGCTGAGTGAAGGTAAGTAAAACAGATATTTTTATCCCCATTTTACAGTTGAAAAAACTGTCCATGCCTCCTCATGGACATGGAGAATCTTGCCTAGTAAAGCTGAGCTGAAACTCAAATCCTTGTTTTGGCATCTGAATCTGGGCCCATTTCATTGTACCACACTGCCTCTGCCTTAAAATTCAAGTTAGTTCGTATATTGTACCTTGAGACCTGGGTGGAGAACAAAGACAGTAAAAAGACTTCAGAGTGTGGTTTCAATTATTGTAATATCACAGAAATTCCAGACTTAATTATGTTATGAGCAGCCATATGTTTTATGTATACATACACACATACACATATATGTATATATAAATTGTGCTATTGATAATTATATTAGTGATAATGATACTTCTATATTTCTATTTCATATGCTTCCACTTTTCCTCTTGTATTTGTCAGTAATTTTGACAAAACCAAACAAAAAGCCTTCCAGTAACCCTTACATAGAAATAAATTACCTTAAAACTGTCATTTGTCCTGAAATAGTCACTTTAATATGAGTTAAGCAGATTAAATTCAATTTCAACTTTTGAAATAAATTTTGAGCTGGTTGCTAATTTGTTGCTTTGTGAATCACATCTTATTAAACCTCTACTATCCCCTATTGTAAATCACATGTTTATAAGTTTCTGCAATTTTAATGAAATCTTTAGATCCTCTTTGTCCCGGTCTGTTATTGTGGCACCACTCTGTGCCTTGAGTTTCTTCTCTGTAAAAGGAAAAGTTTAAGTGATGACCTCTAAGGCCTTTCTATTCTGTATATGTCTGTGACTTTTCTATGACATATCTACATGGATTTTCCATAGTAAATTAGTTTATAGACTAACAAAGTTAATATATGTAGTCTAACATAATGCCAAATGTTAGTTGTTCAGAGAATCTTGTTTAAGAGACAACATTTAACACCTATGTGATTGAAAAAACATAGTCAGCTTTGTTTATCTTATCATAAATAATTTCCCAATAAATTCTAAATTGTATATATGCCATACAGACATGTAGACATTTATACAGCCATTATCATCTTATGCAACTTAGCTTGTGACAAGTTAAACAGCTGATTGTTAACAAAGTAATCTCTGGATTATGAAACAAAATTGATTCAGGGTTAGAAATTGCTTTTCTGTTGAAACATTTATGATATATAGATTTAATGTATATACATCTATTATTCATATACTTTATATCAATTTCTAAATTTTTTTTAACTTTGCCCTCTTGAAACCTATTCACTTGACTTCCAGGCTTTCAAATGTTACAAAGAATGAACCATATTTACTATGGTTACTTTTCTAAATTATTCTATGATTGAGTCCTGTCCAATAGGGAAAATATTCTTTATGCCATTATACAAGAAATAAACCCTAACATGAACAATAATACAATAACCAGTATCTCATAACAAGTAGTAGCAGAACCTCAGCTCGCCAAAGACAAAATTATCCTAGCATAATACATTAATTTAGGGCACAAAAATATTCATAGATAGGTGGATATTAGATAGGTGGGTTTTCTTTTTCCTTTTGGTTTGTTTTAGATAAAAGGATGTAACTTTTAATACAAGTTAAGAAAATAATACCTATAAAAATGATTTCCCATGTAGTATCTAGAAAGAGTTGTGGCTAATATAGGAGAATGCTAAGTGAAGATAAATGTTACTGTAATTATTCTAAGTCCTAAACATAGAAGTTATATGTGAAAACAGCTATTCTAAGTTGATGGCAGGTAAAAAGACACATCAAGAAAAGGCAGTCTTTATAATGAAAAGTAGATGTGCGAATATACCAATAGATGTACCAATATCAGATTTTAATTTCAAGGCTTATTATACATATTTCCAGGTAAGTATGACTTGCAATAATTCGTCAAGGATACTAACCAGAACTTGAAATGAGGAAGATGGCTTCACTATGAACTAGCAAAGAACAATCTAATAATTCACACATCCCTTTTGGGCGTTAGGGTTGGAAATGTCTCATGTGATGTATTTACACCACCAGACTTCTACTATTGTTAGCAATTCATGATAGCATTTTCCCCCTACTTTACCACATTTATAAACCATAGTGCATGTTGGTACCAGGTGTGAGGGAATTCCAATTCTAAGATCCAAGTTGGATTTTTTTTTTTTCTTCTGGCCAGGCCAGGAAACTAAATAAACCTAATCATCCAGGAAGGGGATCTTTTGGATCTGTTTCCTTTAAGAGTGCAGTATATATGATAATGACTTCGTTGTCATCAAATAGAATACAATTAATTTTATTTTTTAGTATGTTATCAGCAAGCAAACCACCAGTATTAGCTCGATACCATCTGGGAGTGACAGTTTCCTTATTACAAAATATGTAAAAATATGGATTCCCTTAAGGAATCTGTTGCGTTGCATCTGCTCAGATTTTTGTTATATGCTAATGGTTTTAACCCAGCATATGAAGCATGCAGAAAAAAATAACTGAAAATTTTCAGCTAAATTACTCGTTTCACATTTAAAGTGTCTCAAAGATGGGGAAAGCTGCATATGCAGCTTTAGCTACAGGGGATTGAGCAGAAACAAAGAAGGAAGGAAGGAGCATTTCTCTTCTTACCTGATATTTAGTCATCCCCATCTTTGTCTCCAGAGAGTGTCTGACTGCCCACATAATTAAGGCCACTTGATATGTGAGAGAGGTGTGGGGAATGGAGTTATATGATGCTAAATCCCAAATGAGCACTGGATATAACAAAGAGATTGTGACTGATAAGACAATTATTATCCGTATAGCTGTGTGTTCATAATATATCAAACAATCACAGTGATTAAAACGAGCTATTATAATTATGAAACCATTCTCTGAAATAGCATTTCTTTTCTTTCAAGCCTTGGCCTTTCTGTATTTTCTCACCTTTACTTTATTCGGATGTGGAAAATTCATTGGAATAAATTCTGCCTATTGACTAAAGAGAGTGCTTGGGTGTGAGCCAAAAACATGCAGCAGATTTAAAATGCTGGCCCCTGAGTATCAACCATTTAAGGGGAAGACCTGTTTGTGAAAGAGACCATAGTGACAAGCTGAATTAGGTTTACAGAGTAATTCCAGGGCAGAAGTTTTATGTTGGGGTGTTGCTTCTATTGTTTGATTGCGAAGAGCTATTGCTTTAGGCTAGTAGAATTTTCACATGTGTGAAACAATTTGGTATGAATTGCTTTCCCATGTATGTAAGTCCTCAGGCTCCAAAATGGGAAATATACTAGGCATTGCTTTTTTATTATCATCATCCCAAGACGTATCTGTGTATTAAGTTCTAAAATCCTCATCAATGCTTTGTAATATGTACATTTTACTTTTTTAATAATAAGAAAATTATTTTTTTACTTTGTAATATTAATATTTTACTTTTTTGATAATAAGAATGGCCCAATACCTCTTTGTAAGAACCATAACAGATATAAACCTCTACAGTCCATGATAACTCTCCAATTTCTCAATAATATGATCAGTGTTGGTTCCTACATTATAATATATTATCCAAAAAGGTAGAGTATATGAAAAACAGGTTGATACCACTAAACAAGCTGATGTGTCAGTAAAAAGTACCATATACTGTTAAATGCATATTTTACAATTTTTCCAGTCTTTTGGGGATTGCCCTGATAAAAAAGTCTGAAGCACTTTGATAACATAAATATCTTCAACCTGAAAAGATTCCTATAAGGTCTATTGATTATACATTAAAAACAAACAAACAAACAAACAAAAACACTAGCATGAAATAACACGTAATTGCATTTCTTCCTTAGCTGCCCATCACAGAACTTTTTTTTTCTTTATCCCTCATTCACTATAGTTCTGTGTCCTGTTGCCTGCTGTTCCTAGTCTTGTTCATGTGGTTACATAGATTGACCAGGATTAATCAACACTTTTACATACACAAGTGTCGTAACAGGAAATAATATTTTATGGTATAATTTGTAGACTAGTCTCTACCAATATGCCCCTTCCAATAAGAGAGTATTTCTCTGGTTTTCCTGCAGAGCAAAAATAGCCGCTAAAATGATGAAAGATGGCAGTTAGTTGTGATGGAAATGAAAAATGTGCAGAACTTCAGATAAAATAGTACTTAATTATCCAGAAGTTGCTCGGGAAAAACAAAAAGAAACTCAGACATCAAAATAAGATCACTCTGGCTATATTGGAGTCAGTTTGTACCAGGAGGTGAGAATCCATTTCTGCTAAATAGATATACAGTAAGCTATGCATGTAACGAAGGCCTAAGGAAGAATGGTCACCTGCAGACCTTTCGTGTATAACAATCTTGGAACATATTTCCAGTCTTAACTCTCTTTTTTCTTTAATATAACTTTAATATCTTCTTCTTCTTCTTTTTTTTTTTTTTTTGTCTTTTTCATGATCAACACTCAGCCAGTGAGTGCACCGGCCAGTCCTATACAGGATCCGAACCCACGCGGCGGGAGCGTCGCTGTGCTCCCAGCGCCGCACTCTCTCAAGTGCGCCACGGGCTCGGCCCTCACTTTAATATCTTCTGAACTTGAGCAACATCAGGCTCTGTGCTGAATGTTTTTAGTTATATTTTCACACTCAATGCTTGCAGTAGCCCTATGAGATAGCTTTCATTTTAATCCTATTTAGCTGACTAGAAAACTGCGAGTTGGAGAGCTGAAAAAGAGTTCTCTGGTTCAGCTGGAATATAAAACTAGGCATCTGCATGAACATAGCTTAAGCTTTTAACCACAGCTGGGCACAGGAGACTTAGCTGAGTATTTGGTCACCACTTCCGCTGGGAGGAATAAGTGTATCAGAATATTTGTTGCAAAGAGGGAAGCTACTCAAGATGTGCCAGTGAATATTAAACATTTCAAGTAGAGGAGTTTTCCTTGTAGTATTCATTTTGTACTATATCTAAAGAACTTATCACTTAGGTACTTAAATCTTTGCTTTAGCTGACCTCCTATCAAATGTCAATCATCCAACGTTAATATCCTCTCACAGGAGCATTCTGTTCTAGGAGTCCCCTTGGATTTCCTTGAGCTATGTCTTGTACTTTTATGCTGAGGTGCTAGGGAAAGTCAGCTTTATACTTTGGCCCTACCAAGTTAATATTCTCTTCTGTTGATTTTAGATTTGAAGGCTAATTGATAGGGACCAGGAAGAAGAATTACTGTTCATTATCTTAAAAGCTAAGGATTTTTCATGTTACAGATAGGCACCTGTGTGAAAATAAGGCCAAAGGGGAGTTTGTAATGGATCACAGTGAAGTCAGAGTTAGAGTATTCTTCCAGTATATTCCTGATGAGGAATTCAGTAACATTTAAGTGGTACTTAATGTTTCTCCACCGTGTGCTGTCTGTAGACTTTAAATAAAATCGACCTGGAGTATAGCTTTAAACTTGGTGAGCCAGGGGAGCTTAGCAGAACTTTACTGATGAGCTAGCAAAAGGTTGTTCAAGTTCATACAGATATAATTAAAAACATGGCAGCATGACACTTGATAAAGTCCACCATTTAAATAATTCAAGAGATGAAACATTACTTTTTTCTCTACCCCTTGATGGTATGTCCCTATAGATCCCAAGGCCATTTGTACTAAAAATTTATTACTGTACTTTGAAGAAAACTACTCATATTCATGTATTTGATGCTCAGTGTTAGGTAAGAGCACTTCATATTTCGTTTGATGAACTACCACGCCTTCTCAGTCCAATTGTTGAGGGTGGGATTGGAGGGGTTGGGTGCTGGTGTTATCCCTCATCTGACCTGGCTTTTAAAGTTGACTCTGGCCTGGGCACATGGTGATTAGTGATGGAGATACTGCCTATCATGGGTCCAATGAAAGGTAGTCCTTAGACTTCTGAGTAAACAACTGGTAAGGGGCAAAGAATCCCTTGACCAAGAATGAAGCCAGTATGAAAGGAAGCAGAATATGTTATACAGATGGAAATCTAATTTTCTTGATCATTTGACAGCAATCATACCTGAAACATGTTCCTTAGCACTTTTTGGTTACGTGATTAAAAAAAAAATCTATTTGTTACTTCATGCAGGTTGGTTTTGGTTGCTTGCAGCCAGATTAGTTCTAACTACCAAAGTGAGCCATTCCCTTTTTTTCCTTCTAGCTCTAACTAATCTCAGAATAAAATCCAATCCTCTCCCCTTTTTTGTATGGCTCTGCCAATTGCTTATCAAGCCTACTCAGCCCATTCTCCTTCAACATGGACCGTTGCAGATTATGCAGTTTATTCAGCTATTGATCATGGGTACCTCCCTGTCTGATATTCCATCCATGGCAAGTTCATCCTGCAGGGGATCCATAGAAAATTCCACCTCTTTTTGAGCACCTTCGCTATGGTTCTAGCAGAAGTTATTCCTTCCTTTGCTTCTCTAAGTATTTCACACTGATCATAGCACATAATTAGCACCTACTGCCATTCTCTAAGTTAATGTTTTTTCTTATTATTTTCTTGATACAATTCCTCTTCCACTGAAGAGGCAGATAGGAACTTTCGTTATACCTGGGTTTCAGCTCATCACATTAGCAAGGATGGCTCTGCTTAAATAAATTTTATTATAAAAGTCATACCTAAATACCACTTGAATAAAAAGATGTGAGATTTCCTGGTAAAGTAAAAGTACGAAATCCACTGTTCTAATTGCCTTACATGAGTATACTTCTCTCTTCAACTAAATTGTGTGGTTCTTGTATTCATAGTTCCTGTATTCTAATATTTTTATAACCCAAAGCCCCTAGCACAGCTTAGACACATAGCAGGTACTTAATGCTAATTTATTTTTTCTCTCTTCTTTTTCTTATTCATTATTAACATGATTTCAGGATAAAAGTCCAAGTCCTTAAAATGGCCCATAAGGACTCAGACTTACCCTCCCACTAGCTTTCCACCTTCATCTCCTACCAGTCTCTCTATATCTGGTCCACTGAACTGCCTGATTTTCTTGCTGCAGTGGGAACAGGCCAGCTATGCTCCTGCCTTAGGGTCTTTGCACATGCCATTTCCTCAGCCTGATGTGCTCTCTATGTGACTTTGCCTTTCCCTTTTTCAAATCTGTGCTCTAATACCACTTTCTACCCTACCTGTAATGGCATATGAGCATCCTACTAACAAATTCTTCTAATCTCCCTTAATCTGATGTTTTCCCCTACAGCACTTTTCACTTTTTCAGGTCATACAGTTTACTTATTCATTATATTTACTGCTTCGCTACAATATAGAGAGCAGGGGTTCTGTACTCTTTCTCTCTCTCTCTGTCTTTCTTTGCTGTAGCAGCATTCCTTCAAAAGTGCCTGGCATATTTAAGGCACTCAATACATTTCTACTTAATTAATTTTTTTTTAAGTTTTATTTTGTCGATATACATTGTGGCTGATTATTGCTCCCCATCACCAAAACCTCCCTCCCTTCTCCCTCCCCCCCCCAACAATGTTCTTTCTGTTTGCTTGTTGTATCAACTTCAAGTAGTTGTGGTTGTTATATCTTCTCCCCCCCCCTGGTTTGTGTGTGTGTGTGTGTGTGTGTGTGTGTGTGTGTGTGTGTGTGTGTGAATTTATATATTAATTTTTAGCTCCCACCAATAAGTAAGAACATATGGTATTTCTCTTTCTGTGCCTGACTTGTTTCACTTAATATAATTCTCTCAAGGTCCATCCATGTTGTTGCAAATGGCAGTATTTCATTCGTTTTTATAGCTGAGTAGTATTCCATTGTGTAGATGTACCACATTTTCCGTATCCACTCATCTGATGATGGACATTTGGGCTGGTTCCAACTCTTGGCTATTGTAAAGAGTGCTGCGATAAACATTGGGGAACAGGTATACGTTCGACTTGATGATTTCCATTCCTCTGGGTATATTCCCAACAGTGGAATAGCTGGGTCATATGGTAGATCTATCTGCAATTGTTTGAGGAACCTCCATACCATTTTCCATAGAGGCTGCACCATTTTGCAGTCCCACCAACAATGTATGAGAGTTCCTTTTTCTCCACAACCTCGCCAACATTTATCGTTCAGAGTCTTTTGGATTTTAGCCATCCTAACTGGGGTTAGATGGTATCTCAGTGTGGTTTTGATTTGCATTTCCCGGATGCTGAGTGATGTTGAGCATTTTTTCATATGTCTGTTGGCCATTTGTATATCTTCCTTAGAGAAATGCCTACTTAGCTCTTTTGCCCATTTTTTAATTGGGTTGCTTGTTTTCTTCTTGTAAAGTTGTTTGAGTTCCTTATATATTCTGGATATTAATCCTTTGTCAGATGTATATTTTGCAAATATTTTCTCCCACTCTGTTGGTTGTCTTTTAACTCTGTTAATTGTTTCTTTTGCTGCGCAGAAGCTTTTTAGTTTGATATAATCCCATTTGTTTATTTTTCCTTTGGTTGCCCGTGCTTTTGGTGTCATATTCATGAAGTCTGTGCCCAGTCCTATTTCCTGAAGTGTTTCTCCTATGTTTTCTTTAAGAAGATTTATTGTTTCAGAGTGTATATTTAAATCCTTAATCCATTTTGAGTTGATTTTAGTATACGGTGAGAGGTATGGATCTAGTTTCATTCTCCTGCATATGAATATCCAGTTATCCCAGCACCATTTGCTGAAGAGGCAGTCCCTTCCCCAGTGAATAGGCTTGGTGCCTTTGTCAAAGATCAGATGGCAGTAAGTGTGTGGGTTGATTTCTGGATTCTCTATTCTATTCCATTGGTCAGTGTGTCTGTTTTTATGCCAGTACCGTTACTTAATTAATTTTAAAAGTCCTCAGTCTATTTTTTAAAGTTCATATTCATACCCCACTTACCTTTAAAACTAACCTGGTTCTCTCCTGGTCTTCTGCATCCAGAGTGTTCTGCTTCCATACTACCATTCATACAGCGTTTCTTGTTTGGAAGGTCCTACCGCCCATATTCACTTAACAGTTCTAAAACTTTATATTACACTACTGTCTGAAGGTATTCTCCCTCTGATTTCCCATAGCACCATTCATTTGAAGATATGTGTAGCCTTGTTTGTCAAATAGATTTCATATATTACCTTCTTTTCCCCTCAATGCTTATGTTATATTCTTGAGCATAATAAAGGACAATCTGTATAATTGGTCCTTCATAATTATGTTCTGATTTATTAATTAATTCATCAGATAATTGGTAAATGCCTATTGTAAAACAAACACTGTGCTAAGACTTGGGAAATCAAGGTCCTTGTCCTTAGTAAGCTCATAGACTGATTGAAAGGAGAAAATAACAAAACAAAACAGAATGGACAATCATAAAATATTGATATAAGAACAGGGAAAATGAATGGAGCAAGAAGAGAAAGACTATGCCAAGACTTGAGGGGGTTCTTGAGAAGGGAATGCATCAATTGTGTCTTGTGGGAGAAGAAAAACTTAGGAATTAAGAATAAAGAGAATGAGGAAGGTGGAACAGGCAGAAGGACTGACTCAAAGTTTGACCAACTCAAACTCTTTGTAAAAGCAGAAAGGAGAAACAGTTTTGTGTGTGAACATGTGTGGGATGACAAGTTATGGAAAATGGGATAATGAGAGAAGAGAAGAGTGAGTCAGGAAAGTAAAAAGGGAAGACTCTCTCTCTGTGTTTCTCCCTCCCTCTCTCTCTCTATATATATTTAACCCCCATATATGCCATAAGTACTTATACACACTTAATATGTATTTACATATACATATACTATATAACTATAATATATTGCATATTATATATTATACATATAAAATATATTTATAAAACATAGATATTTACATTTATATATTAATATATACACACATATTTTGTATATATGCATTTTTTAAACCTAGGACTGATTTGAGTTGCAAGTAACAGAATACTGTAGTGGAATAATAACATTTAATGATCTCGCATAAAGAGGATAATCACATGTGCCATTTTGTCAAATTAGTTTCTGTGTTTTCTCATAGTATTCCCTTGCACTTTCTAATGGATCCCAGTTTGGGTGACAACTCAATTGATCCCTAACATAACTGTAAGTCTGGCACTAAGGACTGAGCAGCAGCTGAGCCATAACATCAGGACCCAGGCTCCTCCTGACTTTCCACTCTGCCATTGTCCCTGTATTTTCACCCTTAGGCTTGTCTCTTTAAGGTCACAAGATGCTTGATGTGGTTTCAAGCACCACATTCTCCCATGTTCAAGGCATCTAGAAAGTAATGACTTCACCAGCACCTGCTTTTATCAGGGAGCAAAATCCTTCCCCAAAGCCACATTTTCCCTAGCTCCTGAAATCTTATTGGCTGGGACCATGTCACATGTCCATCCCTAAACCAATCATGGGTAAAGAGAAATGGGATGGCCATGCTTAGACCGACAGGACTTTAAGGTCTGATAAAAAGATACAAAATATCTACTGGATAGACATCAAAATTGTGGCCACAAATATATTCTTAGTTTTCTGAAGAACAACAATTAACCTTCTGCAAGGCCCTTGGAACAGCTTACTGGGCAAGAACAGAGAGCTCAGAAGATAACATCTAGTTTTTCCTTAGCAGCATCTCTTCAGAGAAACTAATTTAGGTCATAATGTTTCTCTCCTGAGAAGGGGCTGTAGGGTCTGAGAAAAGTGATAATGGGGTGCCATGAAACAAATAATACTAGACTTATTACTCATCCTTCTTGAAACTTATTTTCCTCACCTCTAAAAGAGAGATGATAACTATTTCAGATTAATCTCAACAATTAATGGCAATGACTCTGAAACACTTGCAAAGTACCTTGTATAAGTGCTTAATAATTAGCATGTATTGTTATTATTACTATTTTTCAAAGGAGTTGGAACTTTGGAACCTAACCTGAGTCATAACAACCAAATAGAAATAATCTGCTAGATAGAAATGAACCATTACTTCAAATACCTAGGCAGGGTACAGTTGGTTTTGGGTGTATGGGAACAAAATTTTCAACCAGAAGAACTGCCTGTGTCATCAGACGGAAGCTGAAAAATAAGTTTCACTGCTATGTATCCCACACTTTCTTCCACGAGACCAATTATTATTCATTTTCTTCAGGTCTGTTTGTTTTGTTTTTTCACATATGTTTATCTTGTACCTATTTTGTTCAAAGCCACAAGGGTCTGTAACGTGCACCAACCTTTATATATCTTCACTGCAAAGCAAAACCTCTACAATGTTGAGCATGTTTTCACTTCCAATTTCTGCAAGTAGCCAAAAATAGTGAAATTTGCATTTTTTTTCTATTTCTAAAGTAAAGCAACTTGCACGCTCTTTTGACAGGGCTTGATCTACTGCTTCTCTCAGCCAACTGGATCCCCCACTGAGCACTTGAGCAGGGGAGCCATGAGGAGGCAAACCAGAGGAAGAGCATGAATTCTCTTATGTGTTTGTGTGACAAACTTCCCCAAGGGAAAAAAAAAAGGGATTTTAGCTTCTGGGAAATTAACTTTAAAAAAGGGAAAAACCAGGCAATGAAACTGGATAAGATGTCATTTAGTAAACCAAACGAACTTAACAAAGATTGTGTGGGAGCTCTGTGAATCAAGTCTGAATTTCTGAGTGACATCATCAAGATGGTGGAATAGATGATCCTAGCATCACTCTCCCCCACAACTGATCAACTTACAACTATTAAAATGAGAAAACAAAACCCCTGCCATCCTGAGGTCACTGATGCTTGGGGGAAGAGGAGAAGAGACGTGGGAAGTTCAGGAAGCTGTGAAAGGTCACGATGAGAGGAAAAAGGGACCACTCCGATCATTCAAGCTCCAGTCACTTTTAGAGTGAATTTGTTAGAAGACAAGGAGCAACTGCCAGCACATGGAGCAGCTACCAGAAAATGGCAAAAACGTAGCAGTGCCCTTTGCATGAAGCTACTTGCAGTCTGTAAGGGAGAAGGTGCTTTGGAGTGCACCATTCCATCTCTGAGGCCAGCAAAGCCACTAGCAAGCTTCCTCTGGATGCACATAGGAGTGAGGGACCACAGTTGATGGGAGGGAGGAACCACCCAGAGGTTGGTGAATCTTTGCTGAGGACTTGTGCACTGCCTGCTCCATGGGAAATGTTTGGAGTGCCGGGATAGAGGCTGACATACTAGGGATGCACTGGGGTGCACTGTAGACAGAAGAACTGCCTTCTGGCCAGCCTGGTCCCCACACAATGCAGACCAGTCAGGGCAATAAAACTGCAGGGAGCACAGCTTGTGGGAAAGACCCAGTCCTGGGCTAAAATTTGAACACAGCCCACTTGTGCCTGTGGTGACCCCGTAAGACCTGAAAGAGACTAAAAGACCAAGAATTAAAATCTGATCTGGACAAAAAGCCTTTCCCAGTTTGAGATACAGCAGCAAAGCAGCAATTTAGCTCAAACACAGAGCTCAAGTTTTGTTCTCCACAGGAAGTTTTCCTCGATTCAGGAATTAACCATGGGGTGGCAAATTAGTTCCAGTGCAGAGTTTAAATAGTGAAAACAGCTATTAATCCACCACAGAATGGGGGAAAAATCACAGACCAGTGACAAAGCTCTGATATTGACCAGTAAAGGTCCTACATCACCAAAGATCACCTATAAAACGTAGAAGAGCTAGCTGTCTCCTGAGATGCCCAGGAATCAATGTAAAGACACAAAGATTGAGAAAGAACAGAGGGACATGACACCAACAAACAAAGCACCAGCAGCAGACCCAGAAGAACAGTGGACTTAAATTCAGAACAATACTCTTAAGGATCCTCAGAGAGTCAAAAGAAAATACATATAGAAAATTAAATGAGGGAGGTTTTGGTAATGGGCCACAATAACCAACTACATTGTATATTGACAAAATAAAAAAAAAATAAAAAATAATAATATCTGGAAAGCATTTCAGGAGCAGAACAAGGAACTTTGACAAAGGAGTAGAATCAATTTTAACAAACCAAATAGAAATTCTAGATATAAGGAATGTATTATCTTAACTGAAAAACTTGATAGAAAGCTCCAACAGCAGACTTGATCAAACTGAGGAAAGATTCAGTGAGCCTGAGGACAGAACATATGAAATTATGTAGTTAGAGGGGCAAAAAGAACAAAGAATAAGAAAACATAAAACAAAAATGCAGTAATTATGGGACTCCCTCAAGTAAAATAACTTCCACATAATCGGTGTACTTGAAGGAGAGGAAAAAGGAAGATACCTAGAAGGCATATTCAAGGAAATAATGACTGAAAATTTCCCAAGTCTGAAGAAAGATGACAGCATCTAGGTACAGTAATCTCAGAGGCCACCAGTCAAACTCAATCCAAAGAGGAACACCCCAAGGCACATCATAATCAAATTATTAAAAAGCAAAGACAAAGACAAAGAGAAAAGAAGTACATAACATTCAACAGAGCTGCAGTCCGTCTCTCAGCAGATTGCTCAGTAGAAACTCTAAGTGCCAGAAGAGAACAGGATGATATATTCAAGGTACTCAAAGAAAAATAACTGTCAAACAAAAATTCTGCATCCAGCAAAACTAACCTTCAATTATGAAGGAGAAATAGTCTTTCCCATACAAATGAAAGCTAAGGGAATTCATCAATATTAGATCTGCCTCACAAAAAATGCTAAAGGGAGTTCTTCAATCTGAAAGAAGGTGATGCTAAAGAGTAGCAAGAAAGCATTTGAAGGTACATAACTCCCTAGTAAAGTAAGTACCCTGACAATACCAGAATACTCCAATGGGGTAAGGGTGGTGGCTAAACCACTGATATCCCTAGTGTGAACACTAATGGACAAACCTAACAAGAGAACAACAAATACAACAACCATATAAGAGATAGACAATATTAAAAGATGTAACTTGAAACAACAAAATGTCAAAAAGTGTGGGGAATGATGTCCAAGCATAGCGTTGGCTTGGGTTTTTTTCTTTTTTTTCTATTTTCTTAGAAATCAAAGTTAAGTTGTTAGTTTAAAATAATCTGTTATGACTATAACATGTTTTTTGTCAGCCTCATGATAACCATAACACAAAAACTTGTAAGAGATGTGCTAAAAATAAATAGAAAGAAATCAAAATATACAGTTAGAGAAAACCACCCAACCACAGAGGAAGGCAGTAAGACCAGAAAAAAGGAAAGAAAGGATCTATAAAAGAATCAGAAAAAAGTAACAAAATGGCAGTAAGAAGTCCCAATATATTAATAATTTCTCTAAATATTAATGGTTTAAATGCCCCCAATTAAAACACACAAGGTGGCTAAATGAATTATAAAACAAAACCTAACAATATAATGACTACAAGAAACTCACTTCACCTTTAAAGACACACATTGACTGAAAGTGAAGTGATGGAAGAAGGTATTTCACGTAAATGGAAACCAAAAAAGAGCAGGAGCAGCTATACTTATATCAGATAAAATAGACTTCAAGCCAAAGAAAGTAAAATAATATAATAATTTTAAAAAAGATAAGAAAGGTCATTATATAATGATAAAGAGATTGACTCAACAAGAGGATATAACAACTCTACCTGTATACATGCCCAACACCAGAGCACCCAGATATATAAAGCAATTATTACTACACCTAATGGGAGAGATAGACTCCAATTCATTAATAGTTGGAGACTTGAATACTCTACTTTCAGCAAAGAACAGACCACCAAGACAAATTTAACTAAGACACATCAGAATTACTCTCTACTCCAGGCTAATTAGATCGAATGGACATATATAGAACATTTCACCTAAGAGCTGCAGAATACACATTCTTTTCAGCAGCACTTGGAAAATTCTCTAGACTAAACCATAGATTAGATCATAAAATAAGTCTCAGCAAATTAAAAAAGTAAGAAATCATATCAACTATCTTTTCTGACCACAATGAAATGTAACTATAAACCAATGACAAAAGGAGCACTGTAAACTGTAAAAATACATGGAAGATAAACAACAGGCTCCCAAATGGGTCAAAGAGAAAACGAAAAAGGAAATTTAAAAAATTCTGGAGAGAAATGAAAGTAAAAACACAACATGCCAGAACCTATGAAATATGGTAAAAGCAGTTCTAAGAGGGAAGTTTACAGCAATAAATGCTTACATCAAAGAAGAAGAAAGACAAAAAAAACCAAATTAATGTTACACCTCAAGGAACCAAAAAAGCAAGAAAAACAACAAACCTCAAATCAGTAGAAGGAGAGAAATAACAAAGATCAGAGTGGAAATAAATGAATTAGAAATTTTTAAAAAATACAAAATTGATGAAACAAAGAGTTGTTTTTTTGAAAAGATAAACACAATCAATAAGCCTTTAGCTAGACTAATGAAGGAAAAAAGAGAGAAGACTCAAATAAATAAAATCAGAAATTAAAAAAAAGACATTACAACTGATACTACAGAATACAAAGGATCATAAGAGACTACTACAAACAACTATATGCAAACCAACTGGAAAACCTAGAAGAAATGGACAAATTCTTGAAAACATACAACTTACCAAGGTGGAATCACGAAGAACTAGAAAACCTAAAGTGAGTGATGAGTAATGAGAATGAAGCAGTAATAAAAAGTCTTCTAACAAAGAAAACCCTAGGAAAAGGTGGCTTCACTACTGAATTCTACCAAACATTTAAAGAAAAACTAATACCAATTCCTCTCAAACTCTTCCAAAAAATTGAAGAGGGGGGAATACCTCCAAACTCATTCTATGAGGCCAATGTTACCCTCAGACCAAAACTGGAAAAAGGCACAACAGAAAAAGAAAACTACAGATCAATATCCATAATGAACACAGATGTGAAAATCTTTGA